>NC_054382.1:3221370-3521370 GCF_017654675.1 Xenopus laevis | reverse complement strand
TTGTAAAAATAAAGCACAATTACATAATGTATAAAGAGAATTTGCCTTAAACTTGAAGCCTTGTATTCTGATCACTCTCCTGTCAAACTAATAATATGTTTTAAAGGGTCTTTTATACATAAAGCTGTGTCTGTCATTATTTAATATTATTCTCCTTATAAAGCACCAATTTTTTAATGCAGCACTTTAAAAGATTAAAACATATTTCACATCATACCCTGCTTTAGAGAAGCATTCAGTCTGAGGGGCAGATTCACTAATGGGCGAATTTTCGCTAGCATCAGCTTCACACCCATCGCACCACTTATATGTTATGAAATGTGTGTAGAAAACCGGTTACCCAAAAAAGGACTTTTGCAGCCAGGTTTATATTTAGTTTTTATTAATGGCAATGCCAGGATATCATGTAAGGCAGCAGCAGATCTGATATGTAAAAAGTGATTGTGAAATGTACACTATCTCCCTGATATTTAGGGTTGCCACCTTTGCTGATGGCTAAAGCCGAACACGGGGGCGGGGCAGATAACATTGGGGGTGGGGCAGTGATGTAGGAACAGGCATGATGACATCAGAGGTGGTGAGTAATGACACCAGGGAAAGGTTATTACATCACTTAGATACAACTGGCTGGATTTCTATCCAGTATTCTCAATGTTTTAAAGTGTTCATGCCCAGTTTAACACCACACAGTTGGCAAACTAGCCAAGCTGTGGATTTGGGCTACTTTTTTTGCCTTTGGCTAGTTTGTACTTTGGAAACCAGCCAAAGTTTTTTTTCTTGCCCTAATGTGCCAAGCCTGCGTCTCCCAATGCATGTTGGGTAATGTCGTTTTTGTTTAACAATTTGCCAACTGCCAAGTTTAATGTAAGACTACAATACCCAGCATGCAGTGGGACGGACGTGTAGAAGTCGGGAGTTACCAGGTTTTGGGCTCTGTACCCCAGTCTGCCATCACTCTTAAGCATTCTTGCATTTTCCTGTGACTTTTTTCTCAATTTCAGACAATTTTGGGGCAAATATCTGCTGGCCACCAGAGGTTGAGCTATTTTTTAGACTTTTTTTTTCACTGCACATATTGGGCTACTTTTAAAGTGCCTCTTGGCTAGTTTTGTAGCTGACTTTGGTTGGTTTTGAAAATTGCACCTGGTAACCCTAAGTAAACCCAATCCTTTTAGCAAAACATTTTGGAAATAAAAAGAGGGACAAAAAAGTTGGTGCGCGTAGCAAGGCGAAACTTTTTGTGGCCACACCCCCTAATTACCATGTTCATTTTACAAAATTTGGCAGGTTATGAAAGTTTGAACCTATTTCTGTGGTTTGTTTTCCAGTTATTATAGTTTTGCTAATAAAGGTGAATTGCCCTTTAAGCTGTGAGTCTAGCTTTTCCTGTTATCTTATATTGTTACAATTACTTATCTAGACATTGTTACAAAAGTATCTTATAAGCAGCTGTGGCTGTTCTGGGCTCTCTGCCAAAAGCCAATTAAGTTAGAAACTTTTGGGGGTTTTTCTGGCTGTTCAGTGCAGTGAAAAACAGGACTTTCCAGTGCAAATGAGGGACTGTGGTTTACAGGGACTGTCCCACTACAAACAGGACAGTTGGGAGGTAAAGGTATGAGATCTATTATACAGAAATCAGTTATCCAGAAAGCTCTGAAATACAGCAATGCTAATTTAGAAAACAGATGACAATCCTAGTGAGTTGAGGTGCCACTAGGCCAGTGTTATATTGGTCAGGTAGAACAATGGTTATTTAATAGGGTTGGTAAGTCACACAATTACATCTAGTTCTCAGTGTTATTCCTGCCCTGGGCGAATTACCCTTCTACATAAATACAAACCTCTGAACAGCTTTGCAGCTACTTCTACCTCACTAACGAAACTATAGGATAATTAGAATCAATTCCTATACAGGAAAAGTTGCCATAGCGCTTCTGTGTCACAACAGAAACCACGACCTCTAACTTATCACTTCTTTCGCGCCTCACGACAACCTCTCTGTCAACTCTCCGCCGATTGGCAGCGTTTTGCCCCGCCCAGCAACCACTACCGAATCACCGTTAATCTTGTGCGTCCGCGGAGTTACCATTGGTCGGAGGTCTCCATCACTCACGGGAACTTGATACGCGAGAATTAGGGCGCCAAAGGAAGGGCTCGGATTCGGGATTGGCTAAGGTCGTGTTGCAGCTGATTGGCTGTGAGTCCTGTCACGCTCGCTCCCCATTCGTCGCACCGACATGGCGCCAATTCTAAGATCGAGGAGTGTTAGAGTCTTGTAGATTGACGTGGAACGGGCCAAGTGTTGTGTTTGATCGGAAGCGACGTGTTAAGCTAAACAAGCCGGGAGTCGCTGGTGGGTAATAGGCCTCCCCGTGCTGCTGAAGGACATACGAGGTACTCGGGCCTTTCTTTTGTTGCTACAGACCTATAAGGGATTTACGTCTCCCGTGTGCCCGTGGCTCATAGGGTCTTGCCGGGAAGTTCATAAATTTTACAGTCGTATGTTTGTTTTTCCTCCTGCTGAAAATCCTATCGTTTTTATCCGCCCGCCCGGCTCTAGAAACTATAGATTTCTCAGCCTCGGAGCGCGAGTCTGGCGTCACGTGACAAGCACTAGTCTGTCTGGTTTAGCGCGCCCTCCCGCGGCTCTTATGAGTCTGGCGTCACGTGACAAGCACTAGTCTGTCTGGTTTAGCGCGCCCTCCCGCGGCTCTTATTCATTACTCCTATACTTTCTCTTTGCAGTGTTTGTCGCTTGCAGGATGGAGAGGTGTCGCTCTGCTCCGGATTATGTCCGACGATCCAGCCCTGACCAAACGACTGATCTCCGCCGGACGAAAGATGTCGCCACACACGATCCGAAAATCGTACGCATCCTCGATTCATACGATAGGATCTGTGTGTCTATGGCCACCTTAACTTAATTTCTTTTTATGAGAAGATGAGCAGGGAACTCAATTCTGGGATGGCAGTGAATGTGATTTACTTAGACTTTGCTAAAGCATTTGATACAGTGCCACACAGAAGGTTACTGGTTAAATGAAGGAATGTTGGCCTGGAACATAGTATTTGTACCTGGATAGAGAACTGGCTAAAAGATAGACTACAAAGAGTGGTGGTAAATGGAACATTTTCTAATTGGACCAGTGTTGTTAGTGGAGTACCGCAGGGCTCTGTACTAGGTCCCTTGCTTTTCAACTTGTTTATTAATGACCTGGAGGTGGCCATTGAAAGTACTGTTTCTTTTTTTGCAGATGAGACTAAATTGTGCAGAACTATAGGTTCCATGCAGGATGCTGCCACTTTGCAAAGTGATCTGTCTAAACTGGAAAACTGGGCAGCAAACTGGAAAATGAGGTTCAATGTTGATAAATGCAGGTTATGCACTTTGGCAAAAATAATATAAAACTAGGGGAGATTGTGGATGCACACCTAAGGCCAATTTCAAAAAGTTTAAAGCCCTGTCTAAATGATTCAAGTAAATATGCAAGTGCATGTAATTTTGAAACAGGGTTTTTTTTGTTACAAAGTTATGATCATAATATTGATAAGCCACCATACCACGTCAAGGTAAAAGGTCCCCCTCACTTGTTGTGTCTTGGTTTGTGCAATCGCTCTCTCTTAAAAGCCATAAATGCTAGCGGCATGGGAGGATCTAGCCGTGAAAAAACCAACGTCCCATTAGACACTTCTCTATTTACACACACACTTATTGTGTTTTTCATTTAGTTCTCCTTTACACTTTCATTTTATGCTTACTTTCATATATACTCCCAAATACACATACACTTTCCCTCATCACTACCATACACACCTTCACATTTCACTTACACATGTATACACACTATTGTGCAACTGCACATATCACTCTACCTTGATTTTAATTACAACACCTGACTTCTACTTTTCTAAAATGGGCGTTGGTTAAGGCAGTCTCTCCCTCTTAAAAGCCGCTCAGCAGTTGGCGGGGGAGGATCTAGCACAGAGTTTGAAACCAAAGCACAGGAGATGTTTACATAAAGAATTGTTACTACACAGAGAGGTAATGTTCCTTTTTTACTATGACTAAAGATAAATAAGTTAGGGACCACCATGTGGGGTTTTACCTTGACGTGGTATGGTGGCTTATCAATATTATGATCATAACTTTGTAACTAAAAAACCCTGTTTCAAAATTACATGCACTTGCATATTTACTTGAATTACTTAGACAGGGCTTTATACTTTTTGAAATTGGCCTCAGGTGTGCATCCACAACCCCCCCATAAAAATAATATAAATGCAAGTTATACACTAAATGGCAGTGTGTTGGGAGTTTCCTTAAATGAGAAGGATCTTGGGGTCTTTGTAGATAACACGTTGTCTAATTCTGGGCAGTGTCATTCTGTGGCTACTAAAGCAAATAAAGTTCTTGTATAAAAAAGGGCATTAACTCAAGGGATGAAACATAATTGTGTCTCTTTATAGGTCCCTGGTGAGGCCTCATCTGGAGTATGGGGGCAGTTTTGGACTCCAGTCCTTAAGAGGGATATAAATGAGCTGGAGAGAGTGCAGAGACTAAGTGCAACTAAACTGGTTAGAGGGAGGGAAGAGTTAAATTATGAGGGGAGACTGACAAGGTTGGGGTTGTTTTCTCTGGGGGAAAAAAGGCGCTTGTGAGGGGACATGATTAGACTTTACAAGTACATTAGAGGACATTATAGACAAATAGCAGGGGACCTTTTTACCCATAAAGAGAATCACGTACCAGAGCCCCCCCTTCAGACTAGAGGAAAAGAAGTTTCATTTAAAGGAACAGAGTAGGGGGTTCATCACAGTGAGGACAGTGAGGTTGGGGAATGCACTGCCGGGTGATGATTCAGTTAATGACTATAAGAGGGACTTGGATGATTTCTTGGACAGACATAATACAAAGGCTATTGTGATACTAAGCTCTATAGTTAGTATAGATATGGGTATATAGAATTTAATTAAAAGTAGGGAGGGGTGTGTGTATGGATGCTGGGTTTTCATTTGGAGGGGTTGGACTTGATGGACTTTGTCTTTTTTCAACCCAATTTAACTATGTAACTGAGTCTGGCTCCTGGATGTGTGACTTAGCTTGTGCCATTGGGGTACAAAGTGTGTAGTTGTGTAGTTACTAATGTAATTCTATGGGTGAGCTTCATGCACCTTCCAGCCATGCATTGCATGTGTATATGCAAATTAGGGGTGGGAAGGGGAAAATCATACTATAATCACTGAGTGTATGGTGGGAGATCATGCGCATTTGGATATCTGTCATTTGTCGATCGGCTCAGACGGAAATTTTTGATTGGGCGCCTTTGAAGGCACCTGAACATCAGCCATTGTTAGTGCTGAATTGTATGGTTTCTCCCTGTATATCTGACGATTCAGCTGTACAAGTGGGTTGAAATGAACAATCTTTCTTGGAAAGATCATAATTATTAAGTCTATGGCCACAGCAGTGATCCCCCAACCAGTGGCTCATGAGCAACTATTAACCCTGCAAGAAGTACTGTGTGTTCTGCTGAGGAATCGGACTCCTCAACTCACCTAGAGCAGAGTAACATGTACAGCGGACGCTGAACTCACCAACCATCTAACAGATTTTAAAACTGGCTCTTTTAAGAACTTCCCTAAGTGCTCAGTGATATCATCCCCAAACACCACAAGGATCTGGAAGGATGAAACAGGCTGTCCCCTTAATTCTGCTGCTGTGAGTAAAGGTGGCCATAGACTTAGAGATAGCGACATCTCCAAACGAGCGGATCTCTCCCTGATGTGTCCACATTGAAGTGGGCAATATTGTTCTGATCGTGGGCCCTAGGGCCCAATGATGGGATAATAATGGATCCGGTATGGGATTCTTTAACCTGCCCGATCTAGATATCGTATGTTTTTCGGCAGCTATTATCAGCCCGTGTATGGGGACCTTAAGCACGGTGCCAGCCTTGTCCACCGCTAGGCAGAAGTACCTACCTGCACTTTTCCAGGTAACTTGTCCTTGGAGGACAGGAAAAAAACATGGTGGGCTAGGGAAAGGTGTATTTAAAATGGTTTTTCATGCCCTTGGAGGACGGGCTCTCTTTATGTGTGCTGCCTGGGCAACTGAAGGAAACGGAGATGGTTCCTTCATGGTAATATGTTGAAAAATGTTGACTGGAGGGCTCACTAGTTCTTGGTAGACCGTATTAGACCACAATGCCTTGGTTTTTCTGCAGGGAGCCATTAACATTCACATGGAGCAAGCGGCCGAGGGATATTTCCTAAAGAATTCAATCCTGTTGTCCACTTCCAAGCGAGTCATTTTAATCTTCCACTGTGAGTTCTCTTCGGAGCGTGGACCTAGAATGTGAGTAAGATCTTTCTGCCTAAAACAGAAGCCTTTATGATGCAGAATTAACGGAGTATGGGGCACAGGGGCGAATCTTGGCCATGTTATTGTATGCAACTTTATCATTGGAACCCAGAAGAAGCAGCAGAACTAGTGAGAACTTTGTCAAATAGATTTATGGTTGTATGTGTGGGCCTACCTGAAACATGGGTTTGGGTCCAGGCAAGATACAAAAATAAATATAAAACAGGTGGCCTGCCTGAATCTGTACACAGCAGAGCAATGAGCATGCCCAACGTCTACTCTAGCCATTGGCCATGGTTTTTTATATATATTTTTTTTTAAATACTCGTGCCTGTCTGTCAAGCCCCCTGGTGACATTAGAGATGGGCGGGTTGAGCGAGTCCAAATGATGGTTTAATAGAAGGCAGATGTGTGATGGCTTTTTGTTGCCCTACACATCACTGTTATATAGATCAGTGCAATGGAAAATGCTTTTCTTCCAAACACCGCATATTCCCCATTCCAATTATCCATGTGAGCAAGTTGTAAGTGTTAAGGGCAGAAGGAAGAGAGGCAAACGGATCCAGGTTTGTATGCGTGCCCTTTAGCATAGAGTCCAAAGCTTATGCAACAAATGGGTTACTTTACCATATGCGAAAGAGCTGCCTCCTACACTGTTCACTTCAATGCTCATGGCTAAAAGCTTATAGAGTTAAAGGGCAGCGACGCATGAGGGATTTTGTTGCTTGGGTTAAAGCAGAAAGGAAAATGGTTCTCTTATGCTTTAGTGGGTTATAAAACTGTATACACTTGCCTGGCTCACTTATATAAACCTCAATATTTTACAGGTGCAAGTTTCTAAGGGAGAAAGACAGGGACCGAAATGAATATCCACAGTTACACTATCCAGAGCTTTATATTTTACATGGTGGATATAAAGAATTCTTCCAGAAATGCAAGGTAAGTAACCAGTTAACGGTTTGGGCACCTTTGTATGTATTCCCCCCCCCCCCACCCCCAATGACTTAAGAGTGAATGCAGGTAGTAAGCATAGCTCTTCAGATCAGACTCCCAAATCTGCATTCTCCCCTCTAGACCTACTGTAGCCCGCAGAGCTACCGCCCCATGAACCACGAGGACTATAAAGAAGACCTGAGAAAGTTCCGCAGGAAGAGCCGGACATGGGCGGGGGAGAGACGCAAGAGAGAACTGTACAGTCGGCTGAAGAAACTATGAAACTCCGTGTTTGCACAATTGTGACTTTCCAATCACAGAGCAGCTGCACGAGCCACGGAGATAAAACTCATCATGAAACTAAACCTCTTCGGTGCTCCTGTTCTGCTTAGTTTTCTTTGCACATGAACCTTTCCCTGGAGGTGTCGTATTAATTCTATCATTCAGCAGTCGTATCAATGCGGAGAGTTCTGCACTGCACTGACCAACCGATAGAAAACTTGCAAAGGTTTCTGTTTGGGTGAGAATATAATGGAGTATAAACGTCGATCCCAGAGGTACAAAGTGAAGCCACAGAATTCCTTATACTAAAGGTAACAATGTAGGCTTGTCTGTTGCTCGATGCACCTGTTACATTCCTTATCATTCAATCTCACTGACACAACTTCTCTCCCTGCCCAACGCAACAACTCAAATACATTTTAAACGGATTTCCTGCAACTCTGCATCTTTTCCTAGGATCTGTTGCAGTCGAACACAGAGCAGGGCTTTGAGGCCTCCCAGTGCATCTGGATGTTCTGTTCACTCTTATCTCCATTTTATAGCTGTTTTTATGATTCTTTAAAATTATTAACTTTATTTTCTCAATTTTGAGAAGCTTCTTCCTTTTAATCATGGATTTGCACGACGAGAAATGTTTTATACATTTTTTTTTAATTAAGATTTTTTTTTATTATTATTTAATGTATTATTTTGGAATGTGGTTCCCTTCACCCCAGAGCTGAGTTGAGCTTCCAGGGAAAGGTATAGGTACTGGTTCAATAAACAAGGCCAGCAGAAGAGGGAACCTTGAAGGATGCAGGATGGTTGGGGTGTCAGTATGGATAGTGATGAAATGGATATGTGATGTCCAACCTGCAACCCTCTTAAAGGAGAAGTAAAATAAGTGAATGTAAAACTGATGAGGGGGCTATTCTAAGTACTTTTGCAATGTACATTCATTATTTATTTTTAATTCCAAGATATTAAGGGATACATGTACTGTTAATATGAATGAACTTTGTTACAACAGCGCCACCTGCTGGTCAGTTTCCCACCAGTCTGACCAGCAAGTAGTCAAGGAAGTTGTCAGGAGAAAGAAAGAGGCTGATGTTCTTCTGCTTAGGAAAGATGTGAGAAAGGTTTCTAATTTTATTCCTAAGCAGAAGAACATCAGCCTCTTTCTTTCTCCTGACAACTTCCTTGACTACTTGCTGGTCAGACTGGTGGGAAACTGACCAGCAGGTGGTGTGGGAAGAAGAAAATAAATAACGAATGTACATTGCAAAAGTCATTAGAATAGCACTCACATCTATTTTACATTCACTTATTTTAAAGGTTTACTTATCCTTTCAACAACTGTCAGCATTGAGGCCCAGCACAAATGTACTTGCCCACCTTGTGGCCCCATTATCAGGTGTTTGAGCCGGTGTGGTGATTTAGGGGGGCCTAGAAAACTGACAGATTAATTTTTATCTGTTTTTAAATGGAGTGACGACAATGTTTGTGGTGTTTTAATATTCAGTTTACGTTTAACCTTACACTTACACGTTTTATGTAAAGCATTTTATGCTCAAAAAAATATAGGCAATTGGATCCATATCCAAGGTTGAGCATGTGACCGTACAACTCACGGCCCTCGCCAGGGATTTCTGACCTTTCACTGCCAAAACTCCCTGAGTATATCTGTCTCTTTATTTGATTTGTACCTGTAACATGGCACCTTGACCTAACAACCCGTTGCACTTTCACACTGAGTGGTTGTTGAACTAGAATGTGCAGAGAGTGATGGAGGGAAGTCACTGACAGGATAATCCATGTGACAGTTGGGTCCGTCCCACTGAGTTCCTTATGGAAACCTATATTTGTATAAATGTGACAATCTTGTGTTATTCTTGTTACAAGGTTTGTCCTGTAGGAAACATCCTATTTGTAAAGCTGCTTTTTCTTCCCACTACAGGAAAATAAACTGCCTTTTTAAAACCCTAATTGGACCTTTCTGCTGTTCTATATAATTTGCATTTCAGTAACAATTGCCCGTTGCCATAGGCACACATCTGTTTTGGTGTTGGGAGTTTAATGTGGAATTTTATCGGATTTAATTCTTTGTTGTTGGACAGTGTTTATGCCGGAGTTCATCAAAGCTTAACGTTAAAAGGATCATGTCATGGGAAAACATGTTTTTTTCAAAACACATCAGTTAATAGTGCTGCTCCAGCAGAGCAAACAGATTTTTTTTATATTCAATTTTGAAATCTGACATGGGGCTAGACATTTTGTCAATTTCCCAGCTGCCCCTGGTCATGTGACTTGTGCCTGCACTTTAGGAGAGAAATGCTTTCTGGCAGGCTGCTGTTTTTCCTTCTCAATGTAACTGAATGTGTCTCAGTGGGACCTGGATTTTACTATTGAGTGTTGTTCTTAGATCTACCAGGCAGCTGTTATCTTGTGTTAGGGAGCTGCTATCTGGTTACCTTCCCATTGTTCTGTTGTTTGGCTGGTGGGGGGGAGGGAGGGGGTGATATTACTCCAACTTGCAGTACAGCAGTAAAGAGTGATTGCAGTTTATCAGAGCACAAGTCACATGACTTGGGGCAGCTAGGAAAAAATCAGTTTGCTCTTTTGAGAAATGGATTTCAGTGCAGAATTCTGCTGGAGCAGCACTATTAACTGATTCATTTTGAAAAAAAAAATTTTTCCCATGACAGTATCCCTTTAAGGAGAACTTAAGCGGCTTTGATGAACAAAAGGACGGAGAGGTGTAATTTCCGGTTTTGATACGAGCAACACCTGCCTGCTCAGAGTTGTCTGGCTTCTGAGTTTGCTCTTGGGGACTTGGGATAAAACGTGCTCTTTTATTCTTTCTGTTGAGCTAGAAAGTCAGGTTTACCCACTGATGCCAAGATAGTGAAACTTACCATTACATTTCTACTGCCTGACACTAGGGGTCAGTGTTTGATGCTCATGTGTCTCACACTTGTACAGGATCATATTGACTGACATTGGGGTCCTCTGTTGCTTCATTCTGTCTCCCAGTGATGATATAAACCTGCAGACCTGAGAGGTGCACCTGAAAACACTCAGAGGAGTAGATGGAGGCCATTTTTCTGTTTCCACACTGCCCTGTGCTATTACAGCTATAGAGGGAAGAGTCTAATGATGGTGACGGCAGAAGGGAACACGAGCTCCAGAGATCTCCAGCTGACCCAGTGCCAACAACACTCCAATGGAAGCTTAGAAGGGGAGGGGCTTATATTGGGCCGGACTAGAATACTTCAAAGCCTGCAGGGTTGTTTAAAGCTCATTAAGAGTTGGACTGGGCTAAAATACTCTGATAGAAGCTTACAAGGGGAGGGGCAGGAAGCCTGTAACTGAAGAGCAGTGGGTGGGACTTGAATACTCAGATGGGATCTAGTAGGGTGGGTCTGAATATTATTAAAGGGGAACTATCGTGAAAATGAAAATTTAATATAAGCTTCATCATACTGAGATAAAGAAACTTTCTACATACAATCAATTAAATATTCTGTACTGTTTCTGAAATAATCAAGTTTATCTTCAATATTCCTCTCTCAGCATCTGTTTCTCTTCATTCTGTCCTCATGCAGCAGTTGGGTGTCAGATATTCACTGACAGTTAGATCAAAAATATCTTATCTATTTTGCCTAGAAGATGTATTAGAGCTCAGTCTATTAAACTCACCAGACATCATGTCTCTCTACATGCAGAATTTGTGCAAAAGGCAGTTATTTTGTTTGTACTGGAATCAGTTATTTGAGTGAGCTCTAATATATCTGCTAGGAACTGAGCCCTCCTATAAGATATATTGGATCTAACTGTCAGTGAATATCCTCCCAAAGAAGTCGCCAGGCGACTAAATCTCCTAGAATGTCAGCGTGTCTCTGCCCTTAGTCCTGCAATCCGTTTATAAATAAGTAATAGTTACTTGTTATCTACTGATAGAATCTACTAATAGAATCGAATAAAGATCGGTGATCTAGAATTCCCCCAGAGAGCGCAGCTGGAAAGTCCCATGTAGCCCATAAAACCTTCAGCTTTACTGGAATTGTTGGCTTTGCCCCAGCACAATGAGCACTTTCATTTCTACAGATCCGTGGCACTTGGTATCTTCCTTCTTTTACAATTTACATTCATTTCAGAATTTTACTTTCCCTTAACAACAACTGACAGATCCAGCCTGTGGGGGGCAATCATTTTGTGTTGTACAGAGGTTACCTGAGCCAGACTCCTACAGGTAAAGTCATTCCTTCCAGGTGACACTAAAGCAAAATACCTGTTACTTTAAAGGGGAAGCTTACGTGAGCCTTTTTCAATAGGAATGAAAATGGAGTGTGGTTTTTGGGGTGAGTGACCCTAGAAATAGGAAAAGTGGGAGAGTAGAATGTCCCTACTTTGTCTGATTCTACCTGCCTATTCGCACGTAGTGTAGCTTGTTAAACTTCTATATTAAAAGAGCGGTCACTTCCAGGATTCGGTTCAGGATTTGGCCGAATCCTTGTGTCCGGCTGAACTGAATCCTAATTAGGGGTGGGAGGGAAATCCCTTGACTTTTCGTCACAAAATAAGGTGGACTGATGAAAGGAGCGTGAGGCTCCTGAAATGTTTGGTTCTCCTTTTTCCCCGCACATTAAAAATTTGGAGGTACTCTTAAGTACACCAATTGAATTGGCATTGCGTCTTCATCGTTTGTTCTATAATTCAGGATATCGCGCTGAGTCACGTGACTGAGACACGCCGAGCCTTTACTTCACAAATTATTCAAAGTATCGTGAGTGTATTTGAATCTTGAATATAATTGCACAGAGGCCCATCCATTCATTTAGCTGCATCTCTGTAACCAGATTTGCAGCTTGTTCATCAGTCACAACAGAAATACAACTGAAATACAAAGTGGATTTACTCTGCACCCAACTGTATATAGAACCCTTTAATTTAACCTATATATCGTTTTAAGTCCCACACAGTCGTATCCAGTTCTGTACAGTGGTCTGCCTGCTGGGCCCCCCACCCAAAAAACTGGGTGCCCTTTAATGCAGCAAAATTATAGGTGACATGATTTCCCATGTGCACCCCCCATGGCTGCATGATCAGCTCCATCATTACCCATTGGTTGTATAACCTGCTCCATGATCATTGCACATTTGCTTAGCCGAAACGTCGGGTGATTCTCCTCTCAGGGCAGGTGCGTCCGCTTTCTTTATCAAATTGCTGTTTGACCATATTCTGAGTGGTATGTAGATTTGAATTTCCGTGTCTTGTCTTTTTTGGCATGTTTTGGCCTTGACCTATGTATGTGATTTACTTCTTTTTAAATATATGACTATTCAAATACCATTTGGTCTCTTTATTTGGAGTGCGGGCCCTTCTGTTTATACCACTATAAATATATCCGTATACTTCCATTATAGTGAGAGAGCAGGAGTCACAGCAAGGGAATGTTACAGGCTATTTACACTGATTGTAATTGTAACTTACAGGTTGTGCTTAATCTGTGCACCCCACGTTCACTGTATCCCTCCCAATATTCCTGTGTGTGTGTGTATATATACACACACACACACACACACACACACCCCCACACCCACACACACACACACGAATATTGGGAGCACAACCTGTAAGTTACAATTACAATCAGTAATATATATATATGTGTGTGTGTGTAAAAGTAATCGGCACTCACCATTCATATGGTCAGTTGCTGGGTGCTAACCAATCAATAATTATTACAGTCCATAAAATCTATCTATCTACAGGTAGATCATTCCTGCACTTGATATAACACGGCAGTGAGTTTTACTGTATATAACATTCAACTGTGGATCATATTTATGTTATTTCTAGTGTAAGTGGGTACAAGTGTTTTAACACACAGGTTTAAGGATTTTATTTCCCCTTCTGTAAATAATGTTCTCCATATGAATGTTTAAAGGGAGATGAGGAGTAGCACCCATGTACGCCTATCTATTACAGCCCACACCTCCCTCTGCTCCAGCCATCTGTTGTGGGCCATGGAACTGGAATGGGATTACCTTTCAGCACTATCAGTTTCCCAGTACAACCCTACCTTGAAGTTCAGTGACTAATCATTACATCGAAAAAGGGGTAACTAATTACCCACTGCAGATCCCAGCATTCCCTTACTAGGGATCCAGGAAAGACTTCAATTCCCACAATGCCTTGCATTTTCTCTGATTAACAGACCTGTGAAGACGTATGCAAGGCATCATGGGAGTTGGAGTCTTTGCTGAAGAATAGCTGAGTGCTGAAATAATGGAGTGAGCAGTCAGGGAAAGCAGAGAGAGAGTGGACAGACAGCGGTTGTGCGTCTGCAGGAACATGGGGAATGTGGCTACAGAGGCGAGAGATATTAAACACAAAACCTGATATAAGTTTGGTTAATACCCACAGTCTCACTGTTAAACCCAGGTGCCACTAACTTGTATAAACCACAGACAAA
This sequence comes from Xenopus laevis, assembly GCF_017654675.1. Taxonomy (NCBI): domain Eukaryota; kingdom Metazoa; phylum Chordata; class Amphibia; order Anura; family Pipidae; genus Xenopus; species Xenopus laevis. The sequence goes on along the minus strand of NC_054382.1, from coordinate 3,507,337 downwards.
AAAAGAATAAACTTTTTGCTACTCAACCACCCCAGCACTGTATGGGAACATTCCTGTAACAACTCCACAGAAGGTGTGAAATGCCCAGCGTGCCTCCAGGGTTCTGCCTTTAAATAATAATAGTATTACCCCTGCTGCCTGCTGGGTTCCCTTTCTGCTACAGTGCAAGTGTCAGTGCAACACAATCGTAAAGTACAGCCCTCAGTATGGAATGCACTAAGCCACACTGAAGTGAAATGCAACAAGTAGCAAGTCACAATCCTTGGTTATACAGAGGCACAGCTACATGTTACTGGGCCCCACAGCAAACTAATTGCAGGGCCCCCAATATATCCACAGGTTGTTCTGTTTTACCAATATATGTTGAGATTGTTCATTAAATAGGGCTTCATGGGGCTCCTACCTCCTGGGGCCCCCCTGCAGCTGCAGGGTCTGCTTCCTCTATAATTACTCCCCTGCCTCAGTGGGAACGTGCAACAAGCAGGACTCAAGCAAGCAGCTCGGAACAGCTCTAGATTGAAAATCAAAATAGACCCCCACCAGCCCACTAAATAATGACTGTCTATGGCACCTAACAGCAGCCCCTCTGGCATTTGCCAGAATCCGCAGATTGCCAGTCTTTGAGAGTCGCATCATTATCCACTCGGAGCAGAAGTGATGTCAGAAGGAGGCTGCAATGGAGTTAATACAGTTGAGTCTATTTTTGGGGGCTGATGCATATATATAGTGACACATACGTCTGACTTACTCAGTGCTTCGTTTCATATACTTGTGCCTCTCTACTCGACAAGCTATTTCTACACACACTCATATCAAACATTTTTGTCCTGTACATGTAGTGCCTGCACTAAATATAATATAGCAGCATATATTTGTATTCTTCTCAATACTGATCTTATAGGTGATTGTGTCTATATTTGTCTATTCAATGTCTTGATTCAATAGTTGTGCTTCTGGGCTCAGAATGACTTTTGGGTTTCCCCAAATCGGCTAATAACAATGTAACGTATATGAAAACGTTGCTAAATCTTTACTCAGGGCACAAATAAGCAGTTACCCAAATCTCCCCCTAACTAACCTTCAGACTGGGCCCCCTTAGCTCATAACAAGGTTACAGATATATAGAAACATTGGGGTGTCACCCTGCTATAGTTCCAGGGGTACCCAGGGTACAAATAAGCACTCACCCCAAATCTCCCCCTAACTGACCTTCAGACTGGGCCCCCTTAGCTAATAACAAGGTTACAGATATATAGAAACATTGGGGTGTCACCCTGCTATAGTTCCAGGGGTACCCAGGGCACAAATAAGCACTCACCCCAAATCTCCCCCTAACTGACCTTCAGACTGGGCCCCCTTAGCTCATAAGGTTATAGATATATAGAAACATTGGGGTAACAGTCACCCTGATATAGTTCCAGGGGTACCCAGGGTACAAATAAGCACTCACCCCAAATCTCCCCCTAACTGACCTTCAGACTGGGCCCCCTTAGCTCATAACAAGGTTATAGATATATAGAAACATTGGGGTAACAGTCACCCTGATATAGTTCCAGGGGTACCCAGGGTACAAATAAGCACTCACCCCAAATCTCCCCCTAACTGACCTTCAGACTGGGCCCCCTTGGCTCATAACAAGGTTACAGATATATAGAAACATTGGGGTGTCACCCTGATATAGTTTCAGGGGTACCCAGGGTACAAATAAGCACTCACCCCAAATCTCCCCCTAACTGGTTTTCAGGACACCCTCCTGTGATGTTTTCCATTTAGAAAGGACCGTGGAAATAATTGTTAGATATAAAAAAATCCTTTTTCAATTGAACTTTCCCTTTAAATGCTTGTGTCCCATACTTCATGCATTGCCCCGTTGTGTCTAGACCGGCACGTTGTCATCTTATATTAGCTGGTTTCCTGGTAACGTTGGCTAAAGGGGCCTGTGGAAATCCCCTCTCCCTGGTCACATGAGAGTAGGCAGGGGTGGCAGGGGCTCTAAGCTGGGGATTGGGTTTGGAATGCGTCACTTATGCCGAGGTTACAGTCCATTCCACATTCCGACTGCTGACCTTTGGGAATAGTGAAGAGAAGGAGCAGCTGCTTGTTCTCTCACAAGGGACTTGGGGCTTGGTGAGAGGTGCCAGGGGGACAGTGTGTGACACTACAGGAGTAGATATTTTTTGACTGCTGCCAATTGTTTTCCTCACCTTTCCAAGAAAATGTTTGAGCAAGAAGTGACAGCGCTGCTGCCTGTCCAGTTGCCAATTCCCACCTATAGACCTTGCAGGTGTCTGAGCTTCAGTTGTGCCTGCAGATCTGCTTGTAGGAAACAGAAAGTATATCTACCAGCCCCTGAAGTGAATGAACAATTCAAGTTACAATTTATGTGCATGCTTTTGGTGAAAATAGTTCATGGCACTCACATGACTGTGCTTTCTGGGTGGCAAGGCTCTAAGTTAAAAGCACCGTGTTTCTGCTTGTTCTGCTTTTGATATTTATATAAAAATTCCTTTTGGTTAAAGACCCTAGGTGGCGCTAGTGGCCCAGTGTGACAATGCAGCAGCAAATGAATGTAGGCTTAAGGTGGTCATAGACGAACTGAAAATATTATATAAAGCAAATCTTCGTACGATAATATGAAAATTTACAAAGCATGTATGGTTGGAGACGAGCCAACTGATATTGGCAGAAGACTTGGATGTCTGCAGAGGACATGGATATGGGCAGAAGACTTGGATATGGGCAGAAGTCTTGGATATGGGCAGAAGACTTGGATATGGGCAGAAGTCTTGGATATCGGCAGAAGACTTGGATATGGGCAGAAGACTTGGATATGGGCAGAAGTCTTGGATATCGGCAGAAGTCTTGGATATGGGCAGAAGTCTTGGATATCGGCAGAAGTCTTGGATATGGGCAGAAGTCTTGGATATCGGCAGAAGACTTGGATATTGGTTGGCCGGAAAATCTTTCTTGGAAATATCTTTTCCAGAAAAGATCGTAAATGTAACGTCCGTGGCCACCTTTACGCTCAGACAGGACCACCATCAGTAATCACGAGGCCCCCCATTTTACTAAGTTAGCAGGGCCCATCTAATTATTAGCTCACTGTTGGGGCCCCTGATATCTGCCCAGTGGACAAACTGCTCCCCCCGCAGATCCTGAGCAGTCAGTGGTGATGTACAGTAGAGACCACAGAATTTCTCCGGGTGTTCCAGTCCAACCCTGCTCACTTGTGGGTTGTAGCATCGGCTTCATAGATCTTCTCAGCAACGTCTTCTATATACAACTTGTAGAAAGAAACACACACAAAGTCCACTCCCAAAACCCAGTGACTAAGCACAGGGACCAACAGGAAAAGGAAGAGGAGAGAAAGTGAATGGGACAGGTTTCCAGATTATAAAGAGATAAAAGGCAGAGTACGAGGACAATTAGGAAATCAATTGTTATTTTTAGCGATAATGCATTTCCCTTCTCAATTCATGATTCTGCCTTCTCTCTGGGGTATGATACATTCATGTTAATTGGATTTTGGGCATAATAATTCACAAGTAATAAAGCGATGGTAGGATTAAACGATGGAATCGGCTCCTGCCTGCTCACTCTTGTCTTGTGGGGACTCACGATATCATTTGTTTTATACTCCCAAACCTTATCCCATAGGCTGCACAGCCGATCTGAACAGTATATCAGTGTTGCCCAGTCTGCAGCCCTACAACTCCCAGCAGCCTGTGACATCAGTTAGATACGAAGAATTTCAGCAGCCAGTGATCCCTTCTGTGTGTTGAGACAAAATGTTCCTTGTGTTATGCCTAATATCTACAGCAGGGCTGTCCAACTGGCGGCCCTTCACATCAAAGTCTGCCTGCTGTGTCTGTTTACCATATATACACTTTAAATGGTATCACTACTGAGATTAACTGGTCCCTGCATAGTTCAAACCTCAAATTCAGACTCTAATCCCCTGTATTGTTCACACCTGTGACACCTCTATTGTTTATATCCTAAAGCCCCTGTACTGTTCTACCTGAGACCCCTCTATTGTTTATATCCTAAAGCCCCTGTACTGTTCTACCTGAGACCCCTCTATTGTTTATATCCTAAAGCCCCTGTACTGTTCTACCTGAGACCCCTCTATTGTTTCTATCCTAAAGCCCCTGTACTGTTCTACCTGAGACCCCTCTATTGTTTCTATCCTAAAGCCCCTGTACTGTTCTACCTGAGACCCCTCTATTGTTTCTATCCTAAAGCCCCTGTACTGTTCTACCTGAGACCCCTCTATTGTTTCTATCCTAAAGCCCCTGTACTGTTCTACCTGAGACCCCTCTATTGTTTCTATCCTAAAGCCCCTGTACTGTTCTTCCTGAGACCCCTCTATTGTTTCTATCCTAAAGCCCCTGTACTGTTCTACCTGAGACCCCTCTATTGTTTATATCCTAAAGCCCCTGTACTGTTCTACCTGAGACCCCTCTATTGTTTCTATCCTAAAGCCCCTGTACTGTTCTACCTGAGACCCCTCTATTGTTTATATCCTAAAGCCCCTGTACTGTTCTACCTGAGACCCCTCTATTGTTTCTATCCTAAAGCCCCTGTACTGTTCTACCTGAGACCCCTCTATTGTTTCTATCCTAAAGCCCCTGTACTGTTCTACCTGAGACCCCTCTATTGTTTCTATCCTAAAGCCCCTGTACTGTTCTACCTGAGACCCCTCTATTGTTTCTATCCTAAAGCCCCTGTACTGTTCTACCTGAGACCCCTCTATTGTTTCTATCCTAAAGCCCCTGTACTGTTCTACCTGAGACCCCTCTATTGTTTCTATCCTAAAGCCCCTGTACTGTTCTACCTGAGACCCCTCTATTGTTTCTATCCTAAAGCCCCTGTACTGTTCTACCTGAGACCCCTCTATTGTTTCTGTCCTAAAGCCCCTGTACTGTTCTACCTGAGACCCCTCTATTGTTTCTATCCTAAAGCCCCTGTACTGTTCTACCTGAGACCCAGACTGAAACTGCCACATTGTTCACCTGTTCACACTTTATGCAAAATACTAATGGGGCCCCAGCACTGTGTCACTGTATGTGGTACATATTAGACTGCTCCTTATAGGTTTCCCTGTCTCCTGCTCTGTTCTGCCTTCCCTATGCTCACTGTGTGTGTCATACTTTGCCTGCTCTTTGCACCCTGTGTTTGCCATACTCTGTGTGATGGAACATAAGCCTGGTATTTGTTCTGGGGGTTTGTTAGCATTTGAAAATTATTGTTAGGGGCCCCTAAGGTGTTTAATCATATGCTGGGGTATTGTATTATACACAGGGGAGGAGGAGGCGGCATATGGATTTATGGGTATGTCTTAATATGACTTAACTTTTTTCACATATGAGTGACATCCCTGCTGGGGCCGGGCCAAGGTAGTTTGGCTCCATGGGCAAGAGCTTCACTCAGTGCCCCCCTGTCCTGCATTACCATTTCCCTCCTTACCATGATGGTTTTTAAATAAAGAGAGCAAGAAAATGTACAACAATTTTCATTTAGATTACTGCCCCTGTACCTGTACCAGCAGCCATCCATCATAAAGCCCCCCCATACCTGTACCAGCAAGCTCAGTAGCCATCCATCATACAGCCCTCCTGCAGCCATCATATTGCCCCCAATCTTTACCTGTGCCAGCAGCAGCCAAAAATAAATCTGATCACATCATATTGCCCCAAAGTATTTATGTACCTGTGCCAGCGCCCAACAGCAACATATGGCCCCTGGCCCAAATCTGTACCTGGCTGTGCCCAGTGGCGGAACTACCGGGGGAGCAGGGGGTGCGAGCAGGCCAGGGCCCCCGGCAGTCCGCGCGCCACTGAAATGCAGGACGTACGGAGGGGGGCAGGGGCCCGGCTGTTCTCCACGCACCAGGGCCCGCCCCCCTCTAGTTACGGTACGGATCTCTTCCTGTTACAGTTAGAGCTGCAGTATTTCTGGTCAGGTGATCTCTTCCTGTTACAGTTAGAGCTGCAGTATTTCTGGTCAGGTGATCTCTGAGGCAACACACAGACCATCACGAAATGGTGGCTCAAGGCAAGAGAAGTAAAAGGGCAATATTTACTTAAATATATATTCCAGTTTGGTAAGATTCTTTAATATGGCAGTTAATATGATGTAAACTATCTGTTGCTTAAGTGTTCATTTTGGGGTATAGTTTTACTTTAACTTCGGCCTCCCACAGGCAATAAATACACACGTTATAAGATAATAGAATAACATTTGGTAAGTCAGTTGCTTTCAGCAAAATAATATTTATGGGAATTTGTCAAAGTTGAATAGAAATAATTAAAAATTCAGCTCAGGGAAGGTTTTTTTCTCATGGTAAATGTATGAGAAGTGATTATATTTGTTTTCTTCTATTAAAGTTGGACGACAAGCGGCTGTAGACATGAGACGTTCATTAGGAAAAGATCAATGTACACAAGAAGAATAGGAAACACGGAGAAAGTGGTATATTTGCAGACTCAGCCAAAGAAATGATTCATTAGTTATTATGTACATTGCATCACACACAGTAACAGCAGAACTAAAGCCTGGCTAGTAATGCTGTATATAATATATTGAACTTACTGTACCAGCCCAGAGGTTGAGTAGCCCTATAACAGTAATGCAGTGTTGGACTGGCCCACCAGGATATCAGGAAAACTCCAGGGGTCATTGGGCCCTCTTGCTTCTAATGGTATAAGAAAGAAAGGCAATGGCACACCAGGCACGATCAAGCAGGGAAAACCCTTGCGAAGATTTATTTGCACACGATGCAACGTTTCGGGGTGGTCCCCTTTGTCAAGCAAGGGTTTTCCCTGCTTGATCGTGCCTGGTGTGCCATTGCCTTTCTTTCTTATACCATTGGTTGAGGAGGGTGCCGATCCCTCCTGGTATTTGAGCACCTGGCAGAGTTCCTGAAGGCCAGGGTGTGCGAGGTGACTCTTCTTTTCCCTCTTGCTTCTAGCCATTTAGCATATTTCATAATCATTCTCTTCTTTATGGGGGAAAATTGCTTAATAATGGAAGAATATAGTAGATATAAAAGACTTGGAGAAGAAAGAGGTTGAGTGAGGAGAGGAGAAATAATAGTTTGGAAATAGTTTGGAAAGTGGGAAAATCATCAAAATGTTAACAGGAAGTTAAGTTGTAGAAGGTCTTTCATCGCCAACACAAGAGGCTGTTCGTGTCTCTGAAAGCGCTTGAAGAGCCACGAGGGGTTTACACACGCCGGCAGGGCCCCTTGAAAGAGATTGCAAAGATATATCCCTATGTGTGATTTTTCCTTCATACTAAATGAGCTGACAGGAGAAAAAAAGGACAGATCTGCTACATACTACAGGCCATATACCCTACCTACAGTGGTGTTGATGTAGGTGTGCCAGATGCTGCAGCATCATTGAAACCATTTCATTGGTGCAAATAGGAAACTATAGTGGCACAACACACAAATGGAACCCTGGTGTTAGTACCTACCAAAGAGAGAGAGAGAGGGGTGTCTGCTAATAGAGCCTTTCCTATTGACTACAGCGGGAAGCAGTCTACCAATCCCTATATTTTCTTTCTACATCATTTTTGCAAAAATGAGCTTCTTTTAGAGTTCAGCACCCTTGTGTGTGTGTGTGTTTGTCATTACCCAAATGTAGGAGATGGACTGGCAGTGCGTGTGATTGGGTAAAGTGAGTGAGAATTAGATAAGGAGTGTGTCAGATCCAAAGGGCATTGTCAGTAATAAGGAAAAGGTAAGTTGCCCAATCATAGCTGTATAATGAAGTGGCAGGTCACATGCTCTTACAGAATACTCTCTCGAGTACTTCATCTTCATTCTTTACAGCCCCATGCAGCTACTAGACTTGAGTGTGAGACTTGGCTGTTTATTTAATGTAATATTTAGGGATGCAACTAATCCACTATTTTGGATTTGGCCAAACCCCCGAATCCTAAACCTTTATAGCTACTTACTATATTCTTCCATTATTAAGCATTTTTTTCCTATAAGGAAATAGGAAATGTCCATGAAATATGCTAAATGGTTAGAAACAAAAGGAGAACTAAACCCTCTGTAATGATAAGTCCCCATTGGCCCCCCTTCTTGCCTGGTCTCCCAGAATTCTGTTCGCACATACAGAGTGAGCGCAGCGGAGCTCACGGGCACCTTCCTCTTCCTGCTTCTTCGCTCTTCAAATTTCCCGGAGCAGATTCATGCGCGATAGAATGAAATAGCCGCCTTTTTTGTTACAGTTTGGCTTTTCGCTCTACTGTGAAAGCAGGAAGACTCTCTCTCCATGGTGCAGTTTTTTGCAGATAGGCACACAGACCCGGAGAGTCGACAATATTGACAATATGTCTAGCCCCATGTCAGATTTCAAAATAGAATATAAAAAAATCTGTTTGCTCTTTTGAGAAATGGATTTCAGTGCAGAATTCTGCTGGATCAGCGCTATTAACTGATTCATTTTGGAAAAAAATTTTTTTCCCCATGACAGTATCCCTTTAATGTAACTGAATGTGTCTCAGTGGGACCTGGATTTTACTATTGAGTGCTGTTTTTAGATCTACCAGGCAGCTGTTATCTTGTGTTATGGAGCTGCTATCTGGTTACCTTTCCATTGTTCTGTTGTTTGGCTGCTGAGGGGGGGGGTGATATCACTCCAACTTGCAGTACAGCAGTAAAGAGTGACTGAAGTTTATCAGAACACAAGTCACATGACTGGGGCACCTGGGAAATTGACAATATGTCTAGCCCCATGTCAGATTTCAAAATAGAATATAAAAAAAATCTCTTTTGAGAAATGGATTTCAGTGCAGAATTCTGCTGGAGCAGCACTATTAACTGATGTGTTTTGAAAAAAACATGTTTTCCCATGACAGTATCCATTTATTCTTTTGGCACCCCCAAGTATAAAATAATGTTCCTTCTCCTTTAAGCCTCCCACCTCCAGCTTTGCTTCCCACTAGTTCTTTCAGTGTCGTTTCGGTTCTGCTCCAACCAAGCCCAAAAAGTTCAGTGGTTGTGCTGATTTTTCAGATTTGCACAGAACAAATAATGCATCTCTTGTATGTATATCAACCGCAAACCACTATTTCCCCCCGTTGTCATGCCAACGGCTGATACTGTCTGTGGCTATTTCCTGAATGACTCACAGGGTAATCACAAGCCAAGTAGGAACAGGCGGAGAGTACGGACAGCAACTACATTGTGATGCTTTATTGTCAGTTACATTTCTGGCAAAGATTTGTATTCCGCTGTGCTAAATAAAGAACGCTTACGTACAGGAGAGCACTCATTGCATGTGGCATTTAGGAAGGCGCAGGAAATAATAATAGACACATACGTGCCAACAAAGTACATTTTAACGGGGTGCTTCAACTTCACGTTACAGAACGGCTAATTCTTAGCAATTGTTCAATTGATCTTCCTTTTTTTTTTTTAGTTTCTGAATTATTTGTCTTTCCCGCTGACTCTTTCCAGCATTCGAACGGGGGGTCACTGACCCCAGCAGCCAATAAACTATTGCTCCAAGAGACTATATGGGACATTCAGTAAGATTCGTTGTTGCGCCAGCGTCCGCTTCGCCGCACTTCGCCAGGCGTATTTTCGCCAGCGCTACGCAAATTCACTAAAATCTGAAGTTGAGCTCAGGGTAAGCGTAAGGGTGCGAAGTTGCGCTAGCGTTAATTTGCCAAGCAAAGCAAAGTTACGCTAGCGATGGTTAATTTGCAGACGGCGCCAAATTGAAGTTACAATGGAGGTATACGTAGCAGCACTACACAAGCCTGGGAAACCTTCAAAACAGCAAATAAAATTTAGGGGGGAAGGAGGGTAGCCCCAAAACATTTTTCGATCTTTTTCAGCCTATCACCCATAAAAAATGAAAAAACGTCAGCGTTTTTTGGGACTTAGAAGACTTTGTAACTTTTTTGAAGCAATCCCTATCTACTCTATTGCACTTCGCCTGGTCTGAGGTGGCGAAGGAAGTCTGGCGTAAAAGGTAGCGTTCAGAATAATTTGCGCGTCAGTGAATTTGCGTAGTTACGTCCGTTGCGCAAATTCACCAGGCGTAAGGGTGCGAAATAACACTGGCGAATTTACGCCAGCGTCCGTTAGTGAATCGGCGAATTAACGAAAATGCGCTACACTGGCATATTCTAGCGTTAGGCGCTTCGTCGTTTAGTGAATTTGCCCCTCTAACTTTATTGTTACTGTTACTATTTTTTTACTTCCCTTTCTATCTAGGCCTCCCTCTGTACATATTTCTCTCTCTCTTTCAAACCACTGCCTGGTTACTAAGTTAAATTGGACCCTAGCGACCAGCTAGCTGCTGACATTCCAAACTGGAGAGCTACGGGACAAAAAAAGCAAAGTATTTTAAAGAATGCAAATAATGATGACCTATTGCAAATTGTATCGGAATAGCATTCTAAAAGTTAATTTTAATAACTATGCCTTGAGTCAATTTAGTAATATGTTGGTTGGCAGTGTAAGCCTTGTATTCAGTTAAAGGGGTTGTTCACCTTTGAGTTAACTATTACTATGATGTAGAGGGATATTCTGAGACAATTTGCAATTGGTTTTTGTTTTTTATTATTAGTGGTTTTTGAGTTATTTAGCTTTTTATTCAGCAGCTCTCCAGTTTGCAATTTCAGCTTTCAGGGTCCATATTCCCCTAGCAACCGTGCATTGATTTGATTAAGAGACTGAAATATGAATAGGAGAGGCCTAAATAGAAAGATAAGTAATAAAAAGTAGCAATAACGATAAAACTGCAGCATTACAGAGCATTTGTTTTTTAGATATTTGAAAGCAGGAAATAGTCAGAAAAAAAGACAAATAACTCAAAAACTATAACATATAAATAATGAAGACCAATTGCAAAATTGCTAGGATATTCTATAACATACTAAGGGGCACATTTATCAAGGGTCGAATATTGAGGGTTAATAAACCCTCGAATTTAAATCCTTCGAATTTGAATGATTCTAAGGATTTAGCGCAAATCCTTAGATCGACCGATCAAAGTAAAATCGTTTGATCGAACGATTTTAAGCGAACGATCTAAGGATTTTTCTTCGACCAAAAAAAGGTTAAAAAAGTGCTGGGGAAGGTCCCCATAGGCTAACATTGTACCTCGGTAGGTTTAAACGGCCGAAGTATGTAGTCGAAGTATTTTTTAAAGAGACAGTACTTCCACTATCGAATAGTCGAATGGTTTTTAGTTTGAATCGTTCGAGTCGAAGGTCGTAGTAGTCTATTCGATGGTCGAAGTACCCAAAAAAATTCACTCCTTCACTCGAGCTTAGTAAATGTGCCCCTAAAACCTCAAAGATGAACTAATTGGTCTGTTTTTATGAGGTGCAACAATGGGTCTCCTATCTATCAATCAATTAATCAATCAATAAGTATTGCTGCTTTGATTGGCTGGCTTGTATACAGTTGTGCCAGAGTTTGCTTACTCAAGGGCTCATCGCCAGTGATGAAAGTGAATAACATGGTTCTCTCTTCAGCGCTGCTCTATTACACTGGGACTGGTACAGTAAAGGGCATGTATATACTAAAATAATATATTATTAGTGGTCCAGCTAGCATGTTACCTATAATTTAACTATTATATAAAATAAAACAATATCTAGTCCTTGCTGACATCTGAGGCCTGCTTGATCTGCCACCTTCTAACTGCTGAACCCAAAGAGGGTCCAAAACAGCCAATGGGCTGGGCAGAGGGCAGCTTTAAACAAACATGGAAAGGTCCCATTATGCCACCTTGAGCAATAAGAGCCAAACATACAGCTTAATGTGATTTCTGCTGTAAGTGAATCTTTCTTACCCAAGCAATGCCCCTTAATACACCCTAATTATATATTTATGAGCAGCATAAACTGTAATGTTCCATACATACCAAGTAAAGTATAAACACATATGTGTTAATTCACTTAAAGGAGAAGGAAAGGTTAAAACTTAGTAAGCCTTATCAGAGAGGTCCACCTAAATATACCAGTAACCCCTCAAAGTAATGTTACTCTGAGTCCTCTGTCAAAAGAAACAGCACATTTCTTTCCTTCTATTGTGTACTCATGGGCTTCTGTATCAGACTAACTGTTTTCAGCTTAAACCTCCAGGGCTAGAGCTTGAGCATGCTCAGTTTGCTTCTCTCCCTCTCACTGATGTAATCTGAGCCCAGAGCTCTGAGTGAGCAGGGAGAGACTCAGGCAGGAAGTGATGTCACACCAAGTGAATATGGCAGCCGCTATCCTAAACTAACAGAGAGCTTCTAGAGCTTTTTACTCAGGTATGGTAAAACATTCTGCAGAATAAATATAGCATTCTAGTTTGCACTATTGCAGCTAATCTATTGCAATAAATTGCCTCCGTAGCTTTCCTTCTCCTTTAAATGGAAGCTGCCATAATGATAGCTAGGAGATAATACATATTGCCAGGGCTCTACAGAGGAGTTGGCCTATGCCCTATTAGTGTAGGCTGTTTATTTCTAAATTTCTTAAAGCTCCTTTATTTGCATCCAGATCCAAATTTTATATTTCCCAAAACAATTTGGTATTTAAAATGCTGCCCAAGGAAATGAGAGACTAAAATAATGATCAAAGCCTACAGGCTGGTGGGATATAAATACAGCAAGCAGCATGGTATAACTGGTTCTAATAATGATAGACTTCTGTCTGGTTCATGTTGTGTTACACATTATTCTGCAGAACAATCTGCCAAGTGGTACTGGGAAACCACAGAGGTTATTGCTGGGCAGGCCACGGAGGCAGCATCAAAGAGATGGAGCATGAGGATTACAGATATTACAGTAATAATAGGAGTGAGCTTGTGAGTCACACTGTACTTCTTAACCCATTACAAAAACAAGAGCTTTCCATTTAAATGGACCTGCCCAAAAATGATCTCGTGTGTTAACTGTGTTTCGACTGTGCCTGACGCATCTCCCCCTCACTGGCACAATGACCACTGGAATTATGGGGGGGGGGGACACTAAAGGGGGGGGGTTCCGGTTCAAGTCTTAAAGGAACAGTAACACAAAAAAATAAAATTGTTTTAAAGTAATACAAATATAATGCAGTGTTGCCCTGCATTGGTAAAACTGCTGAGTTTGCTACGATTATTTGTATAAATCAGCTGCTGTGTAGCAATGGGGGCAGCCATTCAAAGGAGAAAAGGCTCAGGTTACACAACAGATAAACTCTGTAGAACATAATGGTGTTATCTGTTATCCACTATTTAACCTGTGCCATATAGTCTTTCTTCAATTTCTGCCATTGCTACACATCAGCTTGTTTATATGAACTATAGTAGTGTTTCTGAAGCACAGATCAGTTCTACCAGTGCAGGGCGATAGTACATGATATTTTCATTACTACTTTTATTTTTTGGTGTTACTGTTCCTTTAAGGGGAGCCCAGCTGTACTGCGCTTCCCAAATTAACCAGGCCCCCTCGAGTTGCCGAAGTAGCAGCCGAAGCCACCAAGGGAGCAAAGCCACCGAATGGAGTCGAAGAAGGTGAAAGAAAAAAGGTAAGAAAACTTGAAAGGTAAGGTCCACTGAACACCAATGGTCTTTTTTTTTTTTTAAACCTACCCCTGGCCACCAAACTTTTTTTTTTAACTTTATGGGGGGACCATGGCCACCAAATTTGAAAAAAAAAAAAAAAAGTTTTATGGGGGGCCCCTGGCCTCTAATTAAAAAAAACCTTCTTGGGGGGCTGGGCACCAAATTTTTTTTTTAAAAAAAATGTATGCAGGGCCCCTGGCCACTAATGTTAAATTTTATGTGGGGGGGGGGCCTGGACACCAGTGGGTTTTTTTTAACTTTGGGGAGGTGGCTGGTTACCAGTGAATTTTGTTTTGACCAAGGGATTGAACTAAATGGCTCTTATTTGTAATGCAGAAACATTCTAAAAAAAAGTGCAATTTAGGGTAGAGTAGGAATCTGCTTAAAGAGCAGGGGTGCTCCGCCAATGAGGTGAGTTAAGACACTCGCCTCAGGCAGCAGCGCCCCCCTGGTTGCCAGGGGCGGCAAAAAAATGCTCCCGGTAACTTCATGACACAAAAGGGCCAGAAGGCCGAAAAAAAGGTAAATTCTGAGCGAATTGGGGGCAGGCCAAGGGCTTTTTTAATGGGTCTTAATTGCATTGCCGGTAAATTTGTAATATTGGCTGGGTGGCAACCCTACTCCCAAGTGATGGATTTGGTGTATTAAGGCTGTGTGTGACCAGGCTAAAATGGCTTGTAATGTGCCCCAGACTCCAGTGTACACGTGCAACTCCTGGTACCTGGTGTAATTCAGTGCAGCAGGAGATTCAAAAATAAACTTGTTTATTAACAGAGAACTGTTGCAATGGAGTAATTCAAAGGTACTTTGATATTCACAGAGGTAATAAAATAGCTTCAAACAGCAATATTCCCACCAGGGGGTACAAGGTGCTCCAGGTGAGCCGATATCCAATATATCAGAGTAACAGCAATAATAGACTTAGACGATAGTTACCACTCTCACTAGGCACTATCCCTTCAGATGAGCACTAAAGCATGGGATTTTCAGTCTGGTGTCTTGTCTCTCAGCACCTTATATGGTCCTCACCCACTGTATTCAGCCTGGGGTCTTGGTACCCTATCTAGTCCTCAACTCACCCGCTGTAGTCCCTGCTCTAGTGGTTTACACACCACGGGGTCATAACCCCTCTACTTCTCCTCGTTGGAGCCACATCTGCTCACTAGCTACCTTGTGCTGACTTTCACTCCTAGAGTGACTATTACGTATTCACTATTGCTAACTCACACTTATCTAGCTTCACCGGCAGCCTTGGACCTGTAGTACCACTCAGTGAGGCAAAGTCCCAGGACAGACCCTAAGCACATGGGGCCAACCCCTTATATATCGTTAAACAGTGCCACCTAGTGGACAAACTCTGCCTAGAGTAATCCCAGCGGACCTAGGAAGGGCTGCCTGGGCATAATAAAGGACCACCTAGGTGTCCAAATACTAAAGGGGAACTGCCTGAGTAAATTAATCCAAATCTCAGGATCCCTACACTTAATATCAGCATTATTTTGTAATTGTTTTCTGCATTTATATGTATATATCCCACATGGAGATGTCCTATTTATTTATTGAAACCTGAATAGCTTCCTGCCATTGCGGAAAGACATGTGAGTGATTTAGTCTGCAAGGAGGGTTAATAAACTCAGCATAATAACTGCAGGGTTAGTATCACTTTAACATATTCTTATAAACTCTACAATTTCTGAGGACACGTGGGCTGTTTCCAAAACACAGCTATAATATTCCCAGCAGCATTAAATAACTGTATGAACAGATGGTTTTGTTTAAGAGTTGAGCTTGGAGTCTTCTACTTAGAAATATTGCCTGTGGTGTTCTGAGGGGGTGGGCAATATTGAATATGGATCATTGCTTTCTCCAGAAAAAACGTATTTCTAAATATTTATTACTGTTTATTTTTATGGTATAGGACCAGTAACGTAACTATTCCCCCTCCTGATGCAATCTCCATGGCGGATTCCTATGCGAGCGTACCGCCGGCGAGCCTGGGGCAATTGCACCACCCGCTCCCCTGTTAGTTCCGCCACTGATCGGGACTGATTATTAGTGGAAAGTTTAAGTTCTGACTGTATTAAAGGAGAAGGAAAGCTACCAAAGCAGTTTATCACCAATAGATAATTGTTTCGGATAGTGGCTGCCATATTAGCTTGGTGTGACATTACTGCTCACTCAGCTCTGGGCTCAGATTACAGCAGGGAGGGAGAGAGGAACAAACTGAGCATGCTCAAGCCCTAGCCCTGGAGGTTTAAGCTGAAAACAGGAAGTCTGATACAGAAGCCCATGAGTACACAATAGAAGGAAAGAAATATGCTGTTTCTTTTGACTCAGAGCAACATTACTTTGAGGGGTTACTGGTGTATTTATATAGACCTTTGTAATAAAGCTGACTTAATTTTAACCTTTCCTTCTCCTTTAAAGATTATTTTGCTTTTAACTGAAGGAATTGGAAAGATGGGAGCCAGCGTTCTTTAGGTGTTTAGAGTAAAAAAATCAGATATTCATAGATATTATTTTAAAATATTAATATGAGTTAAAGGGGTTGTTCACCTTTAAGTTAACTTAAAGTATAATAATCACGTATAGAGTGATATTCTGAGACAAATTGCAATTGGTTTTCATTTTGTATTGTTTGTGTTTTTTAAGTTATTTAGCTTGTTATTTAGCAGTTCCCTGATTTCAACAATCGGTTGCTATGGTCACAGTTTCCATAGCAACCATGCACTGATTTGAATAAGAGACTGGAATATGAATAGGAGAGGACCTGAATGAAAAAAAAATGTAGCAATAACAATAAATGTGTAGCTTTACAGAGCACTTGTTTTTTAGATGGGCCCCCATTTGAAAGCTTGTAAAGAGTCAGAAGAAGATGGCAACAAATTAAAAAACTATAAAAAATAAAAACCAATTGAAACGTTGCTTAGAACTGGCGATTCTATAACATACTAAAAGTTAAAGATGAACCACCCCTTTAAGTTATATCTCTAGCTTATTTTCAGTGATATGGCCCACTCATATGGCAGCTGTACAAGTTTTAAAATAAAGCAGCTCTATACCATAAAATATAATATATACCTCCTTCTGATGATCCCTCCTCTGTACTTCAGTTTCTGACCTGGCTAAGACAGACAGTTGGCAGGTCTGTGAAATCTCAGTGAGATCCATGTGGATTTCTGCAGTGCACATGGGGGGATGGATCTCAGTGTACACATCTCACCAGAACTTGAGCTTGAGTACTGAAGAGTGGAGGTACCACCTGAGGAGTCCTAGGAAAGGATATCGGAATTGTCAGAAGACTTCTGGATTCATCCATATGAAAGAAAAAAAAGACTTATCTTGAGGGATATATGATCTTATCTGATCCCAAAAGCCCTACCTACCCCATACCTCCCAACTGTCCCTTTTTTAGAGGGACAGTCCCTCTTTTGACAGCTCAACCCGCAGTCCCTCATTTGTTCTGAAATGTCCCTCTTTTCTCTGCATGGAACAGCCAGAAAAAGAAACAAAGTTTCTAACTTAATTGGCTTTTAGCAGAGAGCCCAGGACAGGTAACAGGTGCAAATAAGAAACTTTGTAACAATTTTGAGACACAAAAAAAGAGTTTAGATAAGGAGAAATATTTTCAAACTTGTGGCTGCACAGATCCTATCTGATCCCCATTGTAAGCAGCAGTCCTGTCCTGCTTTATGGCAGCTGAGATTCTAGCTATCTGTATAACAGAGCATTCTGTCCCAGTGGCTGCACAGATCCTATCTGATCCCCATTGTAAGCAGCAGTCCTGTCCTGCTTTATGGCAGCTGAGATTCTAGCTATCTGTACAACAGAACATTCTGTCCCAGTGGCTGCACAGATCCTATCTGATCCCCATTGTAAGCAGCAGTCCTGTCCTGCTTTATGGCAGCTGAGATTCTAGCTATCTGTATAACAGAATATTCTGTCCCAGTGGCTGCACAGATCCTATCTGATCCCCATTGTAAGCAGCAGTCCTGTCCTGCTTTATGGCAGCTGAGATTCTAGCTATCTGTATAACAGAACATTCTGTCCCAGTGGCTGCACAGATCCTATCTGATCCCCATTGTAAGCAGCAGTCCTGTCCTGCTTTATGGCAGCTGAGATTCTAGCTATCTGTATAACAGAGCATTCTGTCCCAGTGGCTGCACAGATCCTATATGATCCCCATTGTAAGCAGCAGTCCTGTCCTGCTTTATGGCAGCTGAGATTCTAGCTATCTGTATAACAGAGCATTCTGTCCCAGTGGCTGCACAGATCCTATCTGATCCCCATTGTAAGCAGCAGTCCTGTCCTGCTTTATGGCAGCTGAGATTCTAGCTATCTGTATAACAGAACATTCTGTCCCAGTGGCTGCACAGATCCTATCTGATCCCCATTGTAAGCAGCAGTCCTGTCCTGCTTTATGGCAGCTGAGATTCTAGCTATCTGTATAACAGAGCATTCTGTCCCAGTGGCTGCACAGATCCTATCTGATCCCCATTGTAAGCAGCAGTCCTGTCCTGCTTTATGGCTGATATTCTAGCTATCTTTACAAGAGAATACTCTGTGAACAGACCCCAGGGTTGGAATGGTGGGGTTAATTTGCCAGTCAGGCCACACCCTCTTCACCAGACTAACACCACTTCAGACCCATATAACTTTTATATGGAAACGTAATAAGTGCCAAGGATGCAAGGTGCCTATTGCCTGCTTATGACAGCCAAAAACGACAGGTTTTCAGATATTCTTAATGTTTTATGGTTTCCCATTTACATTCAAGAAAGAAATATAAATTTTTGACTACTAAAACATTTGAACACAATTGTTTTTTTGGCTCTGAAAACTGTGATATCTGTAACCCTTTGCACTCCTGAACTTGCCCTAGCCCTTCCCAAATTACTACTATTGTGTTTTTACCATGCACAAAAAGAAGGAAGTCTGTGAATCAAGTCCATGGCATCGGCAGCAAGCCAAGCACCGAATATTAAGAGCAGAGGCCAATGTAAAAATGAAATGTCCTAATTAGCTATAACTATGTGGAAATACAAGTATGCTTGTTTCTAAGCAGATCTGCTGCAATAACATAGTAATTAACATGCATTTAAATAAATTAAAACATCATTGTGTAGTTACCAATGACACAAGGTGTAACTGACGCTGTTATAACCCATGGAAGCAAAATATACTGTATGTCCTAGAAAAATATGTGCTTACAGTGGCATTATTAATATACAGGTCACTGCTGTTCTGGTTCCACTGTTTTATGCAGACCATGTGATACTCCCTAATCACTCCCGCTTGTACCTTCCAGGCCTTGTTCATAAATTTCCTCCGCTTCCTTATCCCCATGGAGAATCATATGTCATATGTCCAGTACCGTATAGGCTCCCATCCTCCCTCTCTCTCCTTTATTATGGACGTTCTATTGTAAAAATCACCCACAAAATGCTCTAACCTGCATGCCAAACTATTATGCCTGTTAGTTTATAACTACAGTTCCTTCCCAGAGACTATTATCCACTGTTACTATAGGCACCATCCCTCCCTACTATACCTGCTATCCCACAGTCACACTCCCTTCCCAGAGACTATTATCCACTGTTACTATAGGCACAATCTCTCCCTACTATACCTGCTATCCCACAGTCACACTCCCTTCCCAGAGACTATTATCCACTGTTACTATAGACACCATCTCTCCCTACTATACCTGCTATCCCACAGTCTCACTCCCTTCCCAGAGACTATTATCCACTGTTACTATAGACACCATCTCTCCCTACTATACCTGCTATCCCACAGTCACACTCCCTTCCCAGAGACTATTATCCACTGTTACTATAGGCACCATCTCTCCCTACTATACCTGCTATCCCACAGTCACACTCCCTTCCCAGAGACTATTATCCCACTGTTACTATAGGCACCATCTCTCCCTACTATACCTGCTATCCCACAGTCACACTCCCTTCCCAGAGACTATTATCCACTGTTACTATAGACACCATCTCTCCCTACTATACCTGCTATCCCACAGTCACACTCCCTTCCCAGAGACTATTATCCACTGTTACTATAGGCACCATCTCTCCCTACTATACCTGCTATCCCACAGTCACACTCCCTTCCCAGAGACTATTATCCCACTGCTACTATAGGCACCATCTCTCCCTACTATACCTGCTATCCCACAGTCACACTCCCTTCCCAGAGACTATTATCCACTGTTACTATAGACACCATCTCTCCCTACTATACCTGCTATCCCACAGTCACACTCCCTTCCCAGAGACTATTATCCACTGTTACTATAGGCACCATCTCTCCCTACTATACCTGCTATCCCACAGTCACACTCCCTTCCCAGAGACTATTATCCCACTGCTACTATAGGCACATCTCCTGAAACTAATGTTAAAAGCTGTTTATTGCTGCTTACAGTGAAATGCCAGTTGGAGCAAAATGGAGATGTGACTTTGCTTCAATACAAAGCTGCAAATGAATGAATGAATGAATGAGTGGGACAATTGATTCCTGTTCACATTTATGCTGCAGTATAGCAAATGGGGCACATGGATATGCCAGCGGCTTATAGTATGTGTGTTGCAGATACTATGTCCTTTAGACGGAGGTCAATAGTCCAGAGGAAGTGTCATATTTTAATTTAGGGGTTTTGTTTTTGTCATGGCCAAGGCAAGGACTGGGAATTTAGAAACAATTGTTATTAGGCATATAATGTATGTTCGATAATATTTATGCATATAAAAGGAGGACTGTTTGGGTCTGTGTGTACTTGGAAATGCCAGGGTTTATTTTGAATCCCAGTCCAGACTTGCCCCCAATTAAACGTGTCAAACAGTGTAACACATTGAGGAAAAACAGGGTTGCTCCTGCCATGATGCAGGGTCAGTGCCTCGCCTTAGGTGTCAGCGAATGGCCAGTTACAATGGAAAGGCAAAAGGCCGCCTCTTGCAACTTTAAGAGCTGAATTTACGGAATACCTGTAAATTCGGCTCAGCTAGTGCAGAGATCGATATTGTGCTTATTGTGTTTGCAAATGCTGCCCCCTCTTGAACCGATTCAACGATGATGTGCAGGTGAGGGGGGGGCGGCATCTGGGAATGAGGCGGCAGCAGCCCCAGGATCACCCCTGAGGAAGAAAACAAAATAACTGGTCAGAACTCATATGCTAACCCAGGCCTGGGTTTGTGGAAAGGCCACCGAGGCCAGGGCCTAGGGTGACAGGATTTTAGGGGCCGGCATGCTGACCTACCACACCCACATTGATTCAGAAACATTGGGGATGTGCAGGAGATACAATACTTCCCATGCACCAATCCCCATTGTTCCAAAAATTTGCAGGAATAAAGAGGAGGTTAAGGGGGCAACGAATGACAGAAGGCGGGACTTGCAGCCGGGCCCCCCGCCCCCCTCCGTATGCCCGGAATTGGTGGTGCGCAAGCTGCCGGGGGGCCCTAAAGGCAGTGCAGCCCTGGCCCAATCTCACCCCCTGCTCCCCCGGTAGTAGGGTTGCCACCTGGCCGGTAAAAATGATGGTTGATCCCAATGTTATTAATAGGGAATAAAGATAAATATATAGGAAGGTCAGTGATCCCAATGTTATTAATAGGGAATAAAGATAAATATATAGGAAGGTCAGTGATCCCAATGTTATTAATAGGGAATAAAGATAAATATATAGGAAGGTCAGTGATCCCAATGTTATTAATAGGGAATAAAGAGAAATATATAGGAAGGTCAGTGATCCCAATGTTATTAATAGGGAATAAAGAGAAATATATAGGAAGGTCAGTGATCCCAATGTTATTAATAGGGAATAAAGATAAATATATAGGAAGGTCAGTGATCCCAATGTTATTAATAGGGAATAAAAATAAATATATAGGAAGGCCGGTATTTTTTTCCAGTAAAGGTGGCACCTAGCCGGTAGTTACACCCCTGCTGACATTTCAGCTATACAAATAGCCCCTCACCAGCCCAATAAATAGTGAGTTTCTATGGCAACATACAACAGCCCCATTTGCCACAACCCACAGATTGCCAGTCCGGGCCTGGTACAAACTATTGTGGGGATTCTATGGTGTTCCACTGCCCTTGGCTGATGATTTGTGTGTGTGTGCGTGAATTTTGGACCCCAGAATATAAAGGTGATTCCACGTGACCTAATAATGACGCTTGAGTTGATATCAATGTTATTAATTGACAAAAGGCAAAATAAATATAAAGGAAACTATTTTTTTTTTTTCAAAGACTAACGTCCGAAGGTTTTCTACATTTTTTTGAAAACACCGAGCCCAATATTCTCCTCCACACAAGGGCTGACGCAGTAGCGACACTTTCAATTCCACAAACTCCCGCGCTGAGCCTCACACCCCGTGCCCCTTATATGATTGGCTGAGCTCTTGTCCCTCAAAGCATCGCACACAGTGATTGGCTGGATATGACACGATCGTATTAGGCTGCGCCGGCTGAGGTGTTTGAGTGAAAGGTAATTGTCTATTATATGACGGGGATTCCAGTGCTACAGATATGAAGTATTGATAGACACTAACAGCGCAAGGAACGCTGCATTATTTCATACCCATCTGCGTCTCAAATACTAGGGTAGAACCGGCTACCGACTATTGACCGCACCGCCTACTCGTGTCAAAAAGAGCGAAATCCGGCCCATTGGCGTGGAGTACAGTGACTTCATCCTATGATTGGTTACCTTGCCCTGCTTTTCTCTAAGCTCCGCCCTTCAGTATTCCCCTTCAGATTTCTCCTCTCTCCACTCCTGATAGGCGGTCGGACCAGTGTCAGCGTCCATCGCTCTGTATCTTCTATCCTGACTTCTGATTGGTCGAACGAGCCGGCCTTGCTTCTCATCTCGACTTGTGAGTGGGCGTTGCCATTGTCTGTCATTGCCTAGGGCGGGGAGTGGCCGCACTCCTGAGGGTTCTGGTGTCCGCCGTGCAAGCGGGGGAAGAGAGTGTGTGTGGAGAAAGGTTACGGATTTGTTGGTTATAGCGGTTTTTGTCGACTGTACCCGAAGCTTTCCGAAGGAGAGGGACGGCTCTCAAGCACGTAAGTGTGGGCGCGCTCGGTTTTGAGGGGATTGAGTTGTGGGCAACTTCCCGCCGTCTGAGGAGACCCTCGTCCCCACCCGTAGTCTCAGGGGCTCGTGGCTCCTTTATGTCACTCATTGACTGTTACATTCACATCTTATGTGTCCTTGGCTTCTTCACGGCCATGTATTCGTGTCACTGGGAGTTGTAGTCGCGCAGCAACACAATAAGGGCCCAGTTAGTGAATGAGATTTGGGACAGTGTATTCAATGGCCCCACTGACTGAGGCTTCTCCATTCCATGTGCTTTTAGTCTAACACAGGCCTCCTTGGGAAGTTGCTGCATCCCCATTAGTGCAGTGGAAGCTAGGACCCTGGGTACTTTGTAGTACCTCATTCTTGCTCCAAGGGTCTGCGACCCCATGCTGGTTATCAGTCGCCCGGCCACAAATCTCCTCTTCTTCAGGACGACTAATCTTCCCGCCGGCGGCACGGCACCCGAAGCAATTCCTTTTCTGAAATCGTCCGAAGTTTCCTCGCGAGACAATTTCTGGTGACTTCGGAAAACACAGCGCATCGATTGCCATCCTGCCTGCGATTTACATGTTAGCTGGCGGGGAGGCAGTTCTGGGAGATTGGTCGTGCCGAAGAAGAGGAGATTTGTTGCCGGGCGACCAATCTCCCCAAATCTGGCAGTGTGCCCTGACCCTTAAAGGAGAAAGAAGAAAGCTATGTTGGTAGTTTATTGCCAATAGATTAGCTGCAATAGTACAAGCTAGAATGCTATATTTATTCTGTAGAATGCTTTACCATACCTGAGTAAAAAGCTCTAGAAACTCTCTCTGTTTGTTTAGGATAGCAGCTGCCATATTAGCTTGGTGGGACATCACTTCCTGCCTGAGTCTCTCCCTGCTCACTTATAGCTCTGGGCTCAGATTACAGCAGTGAGAGGGAGAGAGGAGCAAACTGAGCATGCTCAAGCCCAAGCCCTGGAGGTTTAAGATGAAAACAGTTAGTCTGATACAGAAGCCCATGAGTACACAATAGAAGGAAAGAAATGTGCTGTTTCTTTTGTCAGAGGACTCAGAGCAGCATTACTTTGAGGGTTTACTGGTATATTTAGGTGGACCTTTCTGCACCCAATCCAGGATCTGGCCTATTTCAGCAGGATTCGGCCGAATCCAAATCCTAATTTGCATAGGGGAAAATCGTGTGACTTTTTGTCACAAAACAAGGAAGCAAAACAAGTTTTCCTCTTCCCACCCCTAATTCGCATATTAGGGTTCGGTATTCGGCCGAATCTTTCACAAAGGATTCGGTGGTTTGGCTGAATCCAAAATAGTGAATTTAGTGCATCCCTACTGATAAGGCTTACTTAGTTTTAACCTTTCCTTCTCCTTTAAGGACCTCTGTGTAGGTGCTGCATCCTTATTAATCGTTGTGGGATCTGGGGTGTACGGTCATATCCATGGGGCGCTGATACTGGTATTATATAATCATAATATAATGTGTGATGCTTTAGGATTGTGGAAATTGCCGTTGGAAGTCCTGTACATGCTGTACAATGATTAGTACAGGTAGGGGACCCGGGGTGTTCTGTATAAGGGGTCTTTCTGTAATTACTTTAAATGGGGTGTGTTCACCTTCCAATCCCCTTTTTCAGTGCAGTTGTTTTAGATTGTTCCCCATAAACAATGACTTTTTTTCAATTGCTTTCCATCTTTTAATTTTTACTTACAGTTTACAGTTGAAGTTTAAAGGAATCCTGTCATCAGAAAACATGTTTTTTTTCAAAACGCATCAGTTAATAGTGCTACTCCAGCAGAATTCTGCACTGAAATCCATTTCTCAAAAGAGCAAACAGATTTTTTTTTTTAGGGGAGGGGGGTGATATCACTCCAACTTGCAGTACAGCAGTAAAGAGTGATTGAAGTTTGTCAGACCACAAGTGACATGACTGGGGGCAGCTGGGAAACTGACAATATGTCAGATTTCAAAATTGAATATAAAAAAATCTGTTTGCTCTTTTGAGAAATGGATTTCAGTGCAGAATTCTACACTATTAACTGATGCATTTTGAAAAAAAATGTTTTTCCCATGACAGTATCCCTTTTTAAGTTCCTGTCTGTGGTGTTTCAGTCCGGCAGCTCACTGATCCAGGAGCTTCTGAACTGTTACAATTTGTTACAGTTAATTGATACAATTAGTTGATACATTTCTCAGTGATATCTGTGGAATATTAGCAACTATTGTATCAATTCTAAGCTGCCTGCAGGTCTGGACTGGGAATCAAAATAGTCCCTGGCATTCCAAGCACACACAGGCCCAAGCAGGCCCCCCCCTAGCCCAATAAATAATGACTGTCTATGGGAACACACAGCTGCCCCTCTGGCATTTGCCAGAACTCACAGATTGCCAGTCCGGGCCTGGCTGCCTGTAAAGAAACTCAGGGATTCTGCTCAGCAGGGACAAATAACAAATGTTTCAACTAAGGGCCAGGGCACACTCTGCTATTTCGGGAGACAAATTGCTTCTTCGGGGAACTAATTTTCCCAAACTGCCATCCCGCCAGCTAGAATGTAATTTGCCGACGGGATGGCAGTCGGATCGATTCTGATTTCCGAATTTACCCGAAGTTTCCTTGTGAGGCAACTTCATAAAACGAAGTGCTCCAAGTGCCATCCCGCCGGTGATTTAGATTCTAGCTGGCAGGAAGGGAAGACTAGTCGCCCGAAGTAGAAGCAATTTGTCGATGGGCAACTAATCTACCGAAATAGCAGCGTGTGCCCTTACCCTTAATGTATCAATTTAAACTATTAGAGTCAGCGACCCCCCCCCTTCCCAGAGCTGTTTTGGAAGGTGAAAAATTTTAACTTTATACTTCAATATCAACAAAACAGTCACAAATAGAAATTAATTTGAAACAGTCTGTTTCTGATGATCTATCTGAAACAAACTGAACCGAAAAAAGTGTTTGAAGGTGAACAATCCCTTTAAGACAAAAATAAATAAATAATTTAAACGTTAATTAAACTCCAATAAGGATTCATTGTATCTTCTTGGTTGAGTTTAAGTACTGCTTTGCTTTTGCAGAGAAAGAAATCATTTAAAAAAAAAAAAAAATTGAATTATTGGTTTAGAATTGTCCATCCCGTAATTCAGAGCTTTCTGCATTAATTGGTTTTCAGATAACTGATCCCATACCTGGACCCCAGATATTATTTTGATATTATTTTGGGTCCCACTCGAAAGTAGCTGGCACCTTTTGTAACGGCTGTGTTACCTGGAGACCAGTGCATTGTTCTAAACACCCCAGTCATTGTTGTGTGGTATGGATACCCCCAATTCCAGTCACCAACGACCCAGTTATGGTTTGGGGTTTTATTGTCCAGTTTGCACTAGGTAGCCTCCTGCTTATCTTCTGTATGGGTTAAGGCCTGTTGTAAAGCTACCGGCACCCTCTCATTGCTGTAGATCTGGTCATCTCTGCATGTAGTTGTCACAGCACTGATTGTTCATGGGGTTCATCTGACACTAGTCAGTGAATGGATTTGGGAGAAGGAAAATGTTGTCTCCCTTTCTTGCGTTCCTTCCCCAATTTTAGAGGTGACATCACACCTGCCTATCTTTTGGGAGGCAAAGGGGGAAGAAGCAGGTGTGAGCAGCTTTGTGATATCTGGTTACATCATCATTTCTCACTGTTCCTTATATGTCTCATTGTTTGTTTATCAAAGTTTTAATTTGCCTATGCTGCTGCTCATAGTCAAAAATGATTACAAAGTACTGTTTCTTTATTAAAGAGAGAAAAAATAAATCATTTTCAAAAATGTGAATTATTTGCTTGAAATGGAGTCGATGGGAGAAGGCCTTCACGTAATTCTGAACTTTCTGGATATTTGTTTTCCAGATAGTGGATCCTATACCTGTTTATAATCTACAGTCTGGTCATTTCCCTACGGGACCAGACTGTAAATTATATAGTGAATAAAGTACCCCCTCTTGTAATTTATAAGGATATTATAAGTTACCGAGGAGTTTTATGACCATATAAAAACACGAGGCCGAAGGCAGAGTGTTTTTATACAGGTCATGGAACTCCGAGGTAACTTCTAATATCCTCATAATTTGCAACTGGGGGTACTTTATTTATTATAATACACAAATTTCAGTGAGTCATGTGACAGAAATGAAATCAGAACTCACCGTTTATAACTGATGACATCAGAACTCACCGTTTATGACTGATGACATCAGAACTCACCGTTTATAACTGATGACATCAGAACTCACCGTTTATAACTGATGACATCAGAACTCACCGTTTATAACTGATGACATCAGAACTCACCGTTTATAACTGATGACATCAGAACTCACCGTTTATAAGGATATAATTTACAAGATATTCATAGCTTTTGTGTATTATATCCTTATAAACGGCTCGTTCTGACATCAGAACGCGCCGTTTATAACAGGGGTCCCTGGGTGCCGAATTTGATGCCGCCATGTTCAAATTGAACGCCGGTGCGCCCAAATGTACCCCTACTGAAATTTATAAAGATATTGGAAGTCACCTCGGAGTTGTGTGACCTGTATAAAAACATTCGGTGGTCACATAACTCCTCGGTGACATAATATCTTTATAAATTACAGTAGGGGGTACATTATCCACTATATATCCTCCAGGATATTCTGGCCATAGACGCAAATATCCGATCGTACGAATTCTCGATTCGTATGATTTTCAGACCGTGTGTGGAGAGTCCCGACATTTTTCTTCCCACGGAGATCGGTTGTTCAGTCGATCGGACAGGTTAAAAGATTTCTGTCGGCTGCTAATAATATCGCTGCATGTATTGCCGATCTGACGATTTTCTGTGGGAGACGGTCACTAGCTTTGTTGGAACTTAAACTTTTGTACAATTGCTGTCGGGCAGAATATCGGCTGATCTGTTCTTTTACTACTTTATTTAAACTGAAGGTAAGTGGCAGGTCGGGAGATGTTGAAGTCCGATCGTTCAAGGATTTCAAACTATCGGATCTGTCACCCGGCTGTGATTTCCGTCTGTGCTGTGATTGAGGGTGACACTTGTGAGTGGGATTATCTAGAGAGACAGGGAGGTGACTGCTGGCTAATTGGCTGCATGCAGGTTACTTGTTATCTTGGGGATTTTGCTGCAGTGCAAGTTGACAGAAGTATCAATGTGTTGGTGTTGAAATGTCTCTTTTTCAAAACGCGTTCTCCTAATCCACTAATTGGGTAGTAATTATTTGTCCTTTGCAGTGAGATACAAATCCAGTTTAGGCAACACCATGTTTATAACGACTTATTTTCTCTTCTGACTGCAACCCATGCTGTAAAGGCCCACACCTTTTAGGTTTGGCTAAACAAGGGTTAAGTAGTGGGTTTTGGAGATAGCCTGTTATTTCATAGGTATGTAAACATTGGATATGTTAGAATCTAGACTGAGAAATATCTTCTCTCATGTTAAAGGGGTCCTCCACCTGAAAACTTGCTGCTTACACAATGTAAGAAGATATAATTTCCAACATATATGGATTGTGTATTTCAGTGGTTTTAATGTTATTTGTAATTGCTATTGAAAGCAGGTACATGGTACTGTTTTATTACTGCAGAGGACAAAAAGGTGAATAATTGGTTTTCAGATAAGGGATCCAATAACTGTATATTGTAAATTTGCTTAAAATAAAAATGTCTTGTACATGAAGCTGCCCTTTTAGTAGTGTTTGCTCTTGAAAGCTGTTGTCAGGAGAGGGACATATGTCTAACTCACATGGGACCATGGCTGCCTTGTTATGACTTTGAGGAAAGACCTTGCGTGTGTATCATGTTGTTAATGGACAGTTAATGTGAGGGACAATCATGTTTTAGCATTCAACACAAAGGTATCTCCTTTGTGGCTGTTGACATTTATTGGTTAAAATAGTTCAGTTTTCTTAATTGCATGGTTAAAATTATTTTGCATGGTTAAAATTATTTTGCATGCTTGCAGGGAGTTGGCAGCAGATTGTCTTATTGACTGTTAAAGGGGTTGTTCACCTTTGAGCTAAATGTTAGTAGGACGTAGAGCTTGATATTCTGAGGCAATTTGCAGTTGGTCTTAATTTTTTATTATTTGTGGTTGTTGAGTTTATTCAGCAGCTTTCCAGGTTGCAGTTTCAGCCATGTGGTTGCTAGGGTCCAAATTACCCTAGCAGCCATGCACTGATTTGAATATGAATAGGAGAGGCCTGAATAGAAAGATGAGAAATAAAAAGTAGCACTAACTATACGGGTACAACTACACAGGCGATTTCCCTACGATTGTGCCGGATCCACAGACACAGTCTGAATCAGACAGTCGTGTC
The DNA here is from genome assembly GCF_017654675.1 of Xenopus laevis. Taxonomy (NCBI): domain Eukaryota; kingdom Metazoa; phylum Chordata; class Amphibia; order Anura; family Pipidae; genus Xenopus; species Xenopus laevis. The sequence continues at coordinate 3,478,334 of NC_054382.1, read as the reverse complement.
ACGTTGGGTAAACGCTGCGACACCATCCGAAGTTGCTCTTGCATATCTTGTTTTCCATCGCATCCGACTTGACGCCTGCATTTAGGCACAGCACGTAAGATCCGGCACAATTGCGGCAAAATCGTCGGTGTAGTTGTACCCTTAATGTGTAGATTTACAGAGCATTTGTTTTTTTAGATGGTGTCCATAACTCCCATTTGAAAGCTGGAAAGAGTCAGAAGAAATAAGCAAATATTTAAAAAAAAATATTTCAGAAACTATAAAAAAATAAAGACTAATTGAAAAGAAAAAGAAAATTGGCCATTCTATAACATACTAAAAGTTAACTTAAAGGTGAACCACCCCTTTAATTGGTTAATCCATTTATTAAGGATGTTGGTCCTTAGATGCACTTGCCGCTAGTCTGGCAATACTTTACAAAACATATGAGGTCTATTATGTGTTAATTGTATCGCATCATTGTTTATATATCAAAGTAGATGTAGTCCAGTGATAAAATAAACTTGCGTTTATGCATTTGAATATTTATAATACCGGTTTGCATTCATGACACTTGCATGGACTCAAAAAGCCAGGCAGTCTCCCAGATTGCTTTCTACTTGCAGTAGGATAACGAACTTAACCCTGTAGGGTCTGAATGCTAGAAGCACCTGGTCACCTGTTCCCTATGCAGAAGTTCTGGCACCTACAATGACTAGTCAGCTCCTGTGCATAAGGCTGCTGGCAGTGAGGCAGAGACAACCTGTATATGACTGAAGTTGTATGTTGCCTTTATGCACTTCTATAAGGTTGTGCATCCTTGTGCCCATTGCAAAAAATGAAATTTAAGCTGTGCACACTGAAATGAGAGACTTTCTAAATACAATCAATTAAAAATTCTGTACTGTTTCTGAAATAATCAAGTTTATCTTCACTATCCCTCTTTCAGCATCTGTTTCACTTAGGGATGCACCGAATCCACAACTTGGGATTCGGCCGAATCCTTCGTGAAAGATTGGGCCAAACGCCGAACGAAATCCAAATCCTAATTTGCATATGCGAGAAAGTAAAAAAGTGGTAACAGAATGTTTAACTTCTTTGCTTTGAGATGAAAAATCCTGGATTCGGTACATCCCTAGTTTCACTAAACTCCTGCATGTAGAGCATGAACAGAAGCAGATGCTGAGAGAGGAATAGTGAAGAGGCACTTGATTATTTCAGAAAGGATGCAGAATTTTAATTGATTGTATTTATAAAGTTTTTTTTATTTCAGTCTGATGAAGCTTACAGTATATTCAATTTTCATTTTCACGATAGTTCCCCTTTAAATAAATACCTGTCATGGAGACTCCCATATGTAGTAAACATGCATAATAGAAACAGATTCGGGTACAGGTATAGGATCCCTTATCCGGAAACCCGATATCCAGAAAGTCCGAATTACGGAATGGCTGTCTCCCACAGACTCCATTTTATCCAAATAATCCAAATTTTTAAAAAAGATTTCCTTTTTCTCTGTAATAATAAAACAGTAGCTTGTACTTGATCCCAAGGTATACTTGATCCTTATTGGAAGCAAAACCATCTTATTGGGTTTATTTAATGTTTAAATTAATTTCTATTAGACTTAAGGCAGGAAGACCCAAATTACAGAAAGACCCATTATCCTGAAAACCCCAGGTCCCGAGCATTCTGGATAACAGGTCCGATACCTGTATAACTTATTTCACCAGTTCTCTTCTGTCCCCCTTATGTTTGCTTGTCCGGATGAAACTAGGGATTCACCAAATCCACTATTTTGGATTCGACCAAACCCCCGAATCCTTCGTGAGAGATTCGGCTGAATACTGAACCAAATCCGAATTCTAATTTGCATATGCAAATTAGGGGTGGAAAGGGGAACCCTAATTTGCATATGCAAATTAGGATTTGGATTCTGTTCGGCGGGGCAGAAGGATTTGTCCGAATACTGCTGAAAAAGTCAGAATCCCGAACTGAATTTTGGATTCAGTGCATCCCTTCGTGAGAGATTCGGCTGAACTGGATCCGAATTCTAATTTGCATATGCAAATTAGGGGTGGAAAGGGGAAACAGAATCCAAATCCTAATTTGAACAGAATCCAAATCCTAATTTGCATATGCAAATTAGGGGTGGAAAGGGAACCCTAATTTGCATATGCAAATTAGGATTTGGATTCTGTTCAGTGGGGCAGAAGGATTTGTCCGAATCCTGCTGAAAAAGGCCGAATCCCGAACCAAATTTTGGATTCAGTGCATCCCTTCGTGAGAGATTCGGCTGAATACTGAACCTAATTCTAATTTACATATGCAAATTAGGGGTGGGAAATGGAAACATAATTTGCATATGCAAATTAGAGTTTGGATTCTGTTTGACGGTGCAGAAGGATTTGTCTGAATCCTGCTGAAAAAGCCCAAATCCCAAGCCGAATCCTGGATTCAGTGCATCCCTAGATGAAACCCATTGCAGCAGCCACGCTCTTTTAGAATGTATATAGCTTCACTGATATCTGGATTTATCTGAGCCTTTCTGTAATTCGGAACTTTCTGAATTATGGCAGGGCCAGAAATATAAATATATAGAGATAGAGATATAAATAAATAGAGAGAGAGAGAGAGATATCAAATATTTTACTGGTATGCAACCTATTATCCAGAATGCTTGGGTCCTGGGGCTTTCTGGATAATCCTGGATTCAGTGCATCCCTAGATGAAACCCATTGCAGCAGCGACGCTCTTGCAGAATGTATGTAGCGTCACTGATATCTGGATTTATCTGAGCCTTTCTGTAATTCGGAACTTTCTGAATTATGGCAGGGCCAGAAATATAAATATATAGAGATAGAGATATAAATAAATAGAGAGAGAGAGAGAGATATCAAATATTTTACTGGTATGCAACCTATTATCCAGAATGCTTGGGTCCTGGGGCTTTCTGGATAATCCTGGATTCAGTGCATCCCTAGATGAAACCCATTGCAGCAGCGACGCTCTTGCAGAATGTATGTAGCGTCACTGATATCTGGATTTATCTGAGCCTTTCTGTAATTCGGAACTTTCTGAATTATGTCAGGGCCAGAAATATAAATATAAAGAGATAGAGATAGAGATATAAATAAATAGAGAGAGAGAGAGAGATATCAAATATTTTACTGGTATGCAACCTATTATCCAGAATGCTTGGGTCCTGGGGCTTTCTGGATAATCCTGGATTCAGTGCATCCCTAGATGAAACCCATTGCAGCAGCGACGCTCTTGCAGAATGTATGTAGCTTCACTGATATCTGGATTTATGTGAGCAGCTGTGAATTAGAAGTGGTCAGTATCTATTGTTGGGTGATGACTTTGTGTTTCCCTATGAGGGCGTGGCAGCCCTTCTGTTCATTCTGTCTGGGGATGATGCAGCTTTTGGCACTCAGCACTGGGGATCAGGAGGGGAGCGCTGGCCCATGACATCACACAATGCTAATAGAGTGCTGCTGCTGCTGCTGCTATACAGGGAAATGATACTTGCGTTCCACAGGCACTGCTGCATGGGTGTGGCGCAGGGGAAGAGCTCTGGATTCTGGATACATCCCTGGAGTGCCTCAGTGAGTACTTTAACCACTTTGCTGCCAGAATGCTTGCTGCACACTTGGAGACCTCTTCTAGTTTTGGGCAATTATGAAAAGCATTTAATTAATTTAAAAAAAAAAAAAAAATCATATTGAGGCTTAATTTGCAGTGTCGCATTATTTGTGTATAGAGCAATGTAGGGAACACTATAAAATAGGAGGCATTGAACTGTTTATAGTCTGGGCTGCCTGCCTGGAATACATTCATTTATCATCTGTGGAAACAAGCCAAGTCACTTGGTGCTGCTTCATTCTGCAGCCGCTTGATACCCCCAAACAACCAGCTCTGAGAACTGATGCCTGCACTTATGTCCTGGCCTAGGGAGCATCTCGAGAAGTGCGGCTCCTTAGGCTTAAATGTCTGACTGAGCTCTATTAAACATAGGAGTGATTTCATAGCATTCGTAACATCAGTACAAGCCATATGAATGCTGTTGCAGGACTTCATTTCAAAACCTTATAGAAACTCTTTTTCATATATCTGAAAAGTGCCTGTGCTTTTTTGTTTCTTGTAGCTAGGACTGATGTGCCCCTTCCCAATTCCAGTTGCCTTATGTCACAAGTGTTGGCCCGACTCCCAATTTATTCACATAAAAGGGCTCCTTAACAAAAAACAAGTTTTTGCATATTGAAATAAGATATAACTCTAGGCAAGTTGTGTAAATACTGCTTTCTTTCAGTCTAGCTGTTCATATTCTGATTCCGACTCCTGAAACTGTGCACCTGAAGCCTGCTGAATAGCAGACTAGGAAAGCTGATATGTGTGGGTGTGTGTATAAATGTGTATACAGTATATACACACACACGCGCGTATGGGACCTGTCATCCAGAATGCTCAGGACATGGGGCTTTCCAGACAACAGATCTTTCCATAATTTGGATCTTCATACCTTTAGTCTACTAGAAAATAATGTAAACATAGGCATAAACAATAGGCTGGTTTTTGCTTCCAATAAGGGTTCGTTGGGATCCAGTACAAGCTACTGTTTTACAATTTGGATTATTTGTATAAAAGCAGTCTATGGGGATTGGCTTTCTGTAATTCGGAACTTTCTGGATTATGGCAGGGCCAGAACTAGGGGTAGGCAGAGTATCTATCTCAAATATTTTACTGGTATGCAACCTATTATCCAGAATGCTGGGGTCCTGGGGCTTTCTGGATAATGGATCTTTCTGTAATTTGAAACTTCATACCTTTTAAGTATACTACAAAATCATGTAAACATTATATACACCCGGTAGGCTGGTTCTTTTACCAATAAGGATTAATTATATATTGCTTTGAATCACGTACAAGGTACTGGTTCATTATTACAGAGAAAAGAAAAAAAATCATTTTTAAAAATCTTGATTATTTGGATTAAATATAATAATAATAATATAAATAATAAGCAAATATATAATAATAATACATTATAATACCATAATAGGTGTTTAGTAATGATCTGCACACCGCCTTGAATTTATGCTGTCTGAAGCAAAGGGTGGGATGTTTTTATGGCATATAAATGTCATTAAATGTGCTGTGCAATGAAAAGGGTGTGTATAATTGCCATTTAAACACAACCTTCTTTCTCAGGCTGACACAGGAGTTGATACTTTGGTGATCCAGAATAAGCCTTATTATTTGATTAGACCTTGTACCTGAGTAAATGACTGATCTGACTCATGTTTGCTTTTCCACCACGCTGTTCTTTCTGGATCTGTTTACATATTTTTGCATCCATTGAAGCCCTACTGTAAAACAGGACTGTAACAACTGCTTTTGTGTGACATTTTTCCCACCGTGAGATCAGGAAATCCATTGTGTAGGCTCACATTGCCGCACAATTAAAGAGACCAAGTTAATGGCAGAGCCAGTGTTTTCCGTTTGCCAGGTCTCACAAATTATCAAAACACAACTCTCTTTCAGTGATGCACCTTTTCCGGATGTTTCAGTTTTGGGAATGGGTAGTGCATGTACATTACAGGTTTGGCCACATAGTTCAACCTAAAAAAAGGCAAAAGAAGTACGGGACTTTACATTTGTAGATTTTACTTTGTGCTGCAGAATCATTTCCTAACTCTGAGATATTGTGTGATATTGTGTTTGCCTTGAGACTTTCTATAAATAAACGGATTAAAGCTATTTTAGTAAGGGAAAACATTGTATGTAGGTTGCTTAGCCAGCAGACTGTGCGCCCTGTGACTTGGGTGTGCTTGGGTGTACTTCTAACCAGATACTACTGTCAGCTCGGAGTACTAAGCCCATGATCCGGTTTTGGTGGGTGGACCACGTGTGCAGCCTTTTGCGTTTGTCCCTGTGTGGCCTGATTATCAAGAGTTTTAAGTGATTGTTCTACCCTCAGATTTGTGTAGGCATAGCTCAAAATTATCTTTCTGTATGGACTGTAAATATACTTAGAGCGGTGGTTCACCTATAAGTTAACTTTTAGTATGTTATAGAATGGCCAGTTCTAAACATCTTTTCAATAGGTCTTCATTATTTCGTTTTTAATTATTTGCCTTTTTCTTCTGCTTCTTCATCTTTCAAATGTGGGTCACTTACCCCATCTAAAAAAACATGCTCTGTAAGGCTACATGTTTATTGTTATTGCTATTTTTTTATTCTGTTCTAGGCTTCTCCTATTCTTATTTCAGTCTTTTATTCATATCAATGCATGGTTGCTAGGGAAATTTGGACACTAGCCACCAGATTGCTGAAATGACAAACTGACAAGCTGCTGAATAAAAAACTAAATAACTCGGTTAATTATGTATTTTTGTACAAACTGCAGCATTGTGCTTAGTACAGGGGAATACCTATGCTGCCATAGTTTTATGGGATCTCTCTGTACAGACTTTGAGCAAACTTAGGGACTGTTCCTGCTGAATTGTGCTTAGTACAGGGAATACCTATGCTGCCATAGTTTTATGGGATCTCTCTGTACAGACTATGAGCAAACTTAGGGACTGTTCCTGCTGAATTGTGCTTAGTACAGGGAATACCTATGCTGCCATAGTTTTATGGGATCTCTCTGTACAGACTTTGAGCAAACTTAGGGACTGTTCCTGCTGAATTGTGCTTAGTACAGGGAATACCTATGCTGCCATAGTTTTATGGGATCTCTCTGTACAGACTATGAGCAAACTTAGGGACTGTTCCTGCTGAATTGTGCTTAGTACAGGGAATACCTATGCTGCCATAGTTTTATGGGATCTCTCTGTACAGACTATGAGCAAACTTAGGGACTGTTCCTGCTGAATTGTGCTTAGTACAGGGAATACCTATGCTGCTATAGTTTTATGGGATCTCTCTGTACAGACTTTGAGCAAACTTAGGGACTGTTCCTGCTGAATTGTGCTTAGTACAGGGAATACCTATGCTGCCATAGTTTTATGGGATCTCTCTGCACAGACTTTGAGCAAACTTAGGGACTGTTCCTGCTGAATTGTGCTTAGTACAGGGGAATACCTATGCTGCCATAGTTTTATGGGATCTCTCTGTACAGGCTATGAGCAAATTTAGGGACTGTTCCTGCTGAATTGTGCTTAGTACAGGGAATACCTATGCTGCCATAGTTTTATGGGATCTCTCTGTACAGACTATGAGCAAACTTAGGGACTGTTCCTGCTGAATTGTGCTTAGTACAGGGGAATACCTATGCTGCCATAGTTTTATGGGATCTCTCTGTACAGACTATGAGCAAACTTAGGGGGCTGTTCCTGCTGAATTGTGCTTAGTACAGGGAATACCTATGCTGCCATAGTTTTATGGGATCTCTCTGTACAGACTATGAACAAACTTAGGGGGCTGTTCCTGCTGAATTGTGCTTAGTACAGGGGAATACCCATGCTGCCATTGTTGTACGATATTACTTTGTATAGGCTGAATAAGTGTAGTTGGTGAATTGTGCTGGCATTTCATTTTTTAATATCTCTTTGTATGGTGTATAAGAAAGCTTAGGTTTGTTCCTACTATAGAGAACACCATTTAGAGCCTTTTTGGCATACTATCTCCAATGACAAAACATTACAGCGCTGGACAACTAGGTCCATTTTGGCCTTTTGTAATGGAATTGTTTGAGGTTGTAAGGAAGGGGTTGTCTATAATCATTCATCTATAATCATTCATCCGCAGAGTAGCTGCTTTTAGGCAACTCTAACCTTTTTTTAGACATGGGTAAAATTCAGCGTGAAGTTAGAAAACAATGTAGCCGATGTCTTCAACCATTGCTGTAATATAGATCACAACGTTAGCATAAAGGATTATACTTTATTACTTTCTGTTGGCTGCAGATATGCCTGTTCTTGTACTGTAAGCTTTCCAGCCATGTCAGGGCAAATCCATTCCCTACTGATCATTTGGTCATTCTGTCTGTATACTCCAATTCAATTTAGTCATTTTAAAAGTACAGAGTGAAGCTTCTGGGCTTGCTAAACAGTAATGTTCAACACAACAAAATACAAATACACAATGTTTTCCCATGAAACTGGAGTGGGAATTAGCAGTTCCCAGGCATTCCTGCTTTCTTTACATGAAAGGCAAGCCAAATATTAAGTGTAATTTGAACATATCATGTTGGTACACTGCCCGGAAAGGTGTCTGACACGACCCTTGTTGATTGGTTTAAGGGTGTACAAACTTCTACTTTGCTAAAGACTGAAGCAAAGGGCTTTACTAGGACACTTAAGCTCCCCATAGACGCGACGATATATATATATATCTATCTCTCACGACAATGCATTGAGTGGAGCTTCAGAGCTGCTCCAGGGACGCTGTTTGGTGTTGAGCTGAAGTTATGGCTTGCAGGGAGTTGTTCAGTGCCCAGCGCTGTTGCTAAAGCAACTTTTGTTGCCTGCAACTGCCACATTAAGGCTACAATAAACACTACTCCAAAGCTCTTTATTGAGCCAGGAAGCCTTTTGAATCACTCAGCATTGGCTGATTTAATGCTACATCCATTATTCTGGCAATTGTCAGCTCAGTTGTGCACCAGCAGCAACCGATTGTATCCCGGGGGAAGCCCAAGTACCTTGCAGTGCTGTGACCAGGGCCCTATTTTCAAGCACTTTGTTGGTTCTCTTCATATTTTTGGGTTTCTCCCAGGTGCTCCCTTTACTTAAAGGGATACTGTCATCAGAAAACATTCATTGAAAAAATTCAAAATTAATCAGTTAATAGTGCTACTCCAGCAAAATTCTGCACTGAAATCCATTTCTCAAAAGAGCAAACAGATTTTTTTATATTCAATTTTGAAATCTGACATGGGGCTAGACATTTTGTCAATTTCTGGCAGGCTGCTGTTTTTCCTTCTCAATGTAACTGAATGTGTCTCAGTGGGACCTGGATTTTACTATTGAGTGTTGTTCTTAGATCTACCAGGCAGCTGTTATCTTGTGTTAGGGAGCTGCTATCTGGTTACCTTCCCATTGTTCTTTTGTTTGACTGCTGGGGGGAAAAGGGAGGGGGGTGATTTCACTCCAACTTGCAGTACAGCAGTAAAGAGTGATTGAAGTTTATCAGAGCACAAGTCACATGACTGGGTGCAGCTGGGAAATTGACAATATGTCTAGCCCCATGTCAGATTTCAAAATTTCAAATAAAAAAATCTGTTTGCTCTTTTGAGAAATGGATTTCAGTGCAGAATTTTGCTGGAGCAGCACCATTAACTGATTAATTTTGAATTTTCCCCCCCCCCATGACAGTATCCCTTTAATTGGCCCCTGGAAATGGATAGAAACTTTGCTGCTACAGGGGCTGATATGAATAATTTAGCATTGTTCCTGTTCAGCATTGTGTCATATGTTGGCACAAGTTCCCTTGGGTAGATCAAGTAAGTGGATGACTTGGACTAGCTGCATATGCTGTATTTAAGGAGACATATTGTGTCAAAACAAAAATTTGCTATTGCATGATATGCTTTAAAAATGTGTTTTGGGCTTATTTATTGAAACATTTCTCCAAAACCCTACAAGTCTTTCCCACCAAATTTCTGGCTGTGCATGTATCCAGCAGTACTCTGCACACTGCACTATAGGATAGGAACCAATCAGCAGCTAGGCTGACCTGATGGGGAACTGAAGCCTGTGTGATTGCATGGCTGTGATTGGCTTTCTCCTTCCTATTGTGTTTCTAGCAGGGATTATTAGAGGACACCCACTCCTCCTTTAAAACCAGGTACTGTAGCAGATCTATAGAGAGCTCTAACAAGGGGCCAGTTTAAAAGACAATATTCATTTTTAACCCAAAGTTAAACTAGCACCACATATTCATTATTGCCTACAACATTAGGTAGGTTTTCACCCATCCCATGATATTCTGAGACACTTTGGTTGGTTTTTATTTATTATTTGTGGTTTTTGAGTGATTTCGTTTTTTTTTTATTCAACAGTTCACCAGTCTGCAATTTCATGTCTGGTTGCTAGGGTTCAAATTACCCTAGCAACCATGCATTGATTTGAATATGAGACTGGAATATGAGTAGGAGAGTACCCAAATAGAGAGACCAGTAATGCAAAGTAGCAGCAACTATACATGTAGCCTTGTATAACATTTGTTTTTTAAATGGCTTAGTGACCCCATTTAAAAGCTAAGACTCAGAAGAAAAAAGCAAATAATTAAGAAAATATAAAAAAAATGAATAATGAAGACCAACGGAAAAGTTGCTTAGAATTGGCCATTCTATAACATACTAAAAGTTAATTTAAAGGGGTGGTTCACCTTCAAGTTATCTTTTAGTATGTTATAGAATGGCCAATGCTAAGCAACTTTTCAGTTGGTCTTCATTATTTATTTTTTATAGTTTTTGAATTAATAACCTACTCCTTCTGACTCTCTCCAGCTTTCAAATGGGGGTCACTGAACCCATTTAAACAACAAATGTTCGGAAAGGCTACACATATATTGTTACTTCTACTTTGTATAGTTCATCTTTCTATTCAGGCCTCTCCTATTCACATAGCAGTCTCTCATTGAAATCAGTGTATGGTTGATAGGAGTAGTTGGATCCTAGCAACCAGAATACTCAATTTGCAAGCTGGAGAGCTGCTGAATAAGAAGCTAAATTGCTCAAAAACAAGTAATAAAAAATAAAAACCAATTGCAAATTGACTCAGAATCGCATTCTCTACATCATACTAAAAGTTCATTAAAAGGTGAACAACCCCTTTAAATGTGAACCAATCCCTTTTAAAAGGTTCTAGCCATGCAATTGGACCTTGAATAAAGATATTGTGAATTTAATCACACACAAAGCACATGTGACCGTGTGCAATGCTCAAAGCTGAAAATGAAAGTCAACTTTTGCTTTAATGATTGACTATAGTTGAATATCCACCTTTAGTTGGGTAATACTTGTTTTTCACTTCTTCCGATACTGAGGATTCCTTTGGCTTCTGCCTGTTCTGATTTATCAGCCCGGGTGTAACCTGATCTTGAGTTGGACTACTGTGTGCGCTGCTGTGTGTAGAGTAAGGGAAGCATAGCATGAACGTCACACTTATAATCTGGGAAAAGCTTATTTGTATCCGCAAGTTCCTGTAGACTCCTTGTTTGCTTGAGTGGCTCTATTGTTTTCTAGTTATTGCTAGAAAGGCACGAGTTAGCCAATATTTTTCCATTCTATGAATTACTCTGGCCATGTAAGTAAATGTCTGTTCCTTTTTATATCTGTGCTTCTCTTAGGGTAAGGCCACACTGGGCGTTTTTGGGAGATTTGGTCGCCTGGCTACTAATCACCTCGTCTTTGCGGTGACCAATCTCCCCAAACGCCTTCCCTCACGGCTAAAATGAAAAAAAAAAACAAACGCCGGTGCTAATCATACGCAGCGATTTGTTTTCCGAAGTCGCCTGAAGTTTCCTTGTGAGGCAACTTCGGGCTTTAGGCGCTTCCTCTCTAAACCACAATAACCTGTGTTTTTCTTTGGCTCGTGATTGTCCTCTCAATGTTTCTCTAAATTAAAATAAAGTCATTTTTTATTGGGAGTCATTGCAGTTAGTGGTTAGCACTTCTGCCTTGCTTCACATGGGTCCTGAGCTTAGAACGGCAATAGAACCTCTTCTGGGCATTTTTGAGTGAACCTCATTTAAAATAAGTCTATTTCCGGTTTTTTATACCACATTTTTAGCAGTCTGTAGCTGGTATGCTCTTTAGCACTTTATCTATAGTTTTGGTTAAAATGTTTGGGGTTAGTTATAGAATAGATCAGCTATTTTTATAATATTGATTTTAAATCCTTTGTTATGAAAATGATAGACCAATAACTTGAATCTACTGTGTGACGTGGTCCATGAGACATGTATGTGAGGTTTTCTACATTCCTGCTAGTCCCACACATAAACATCCGGTAATTCTTTGCTGCGTTTTGCTTGCATTCCTGTCATTTTTGCCTAGTGGGATGGATAGAATATGGAGAGCACAAAACCTCAGTCAAGGAGAGATTACAATTCGCTTTTGGCTGCATCATTGGCCCTTCTGTTGGCTGTGCCTTTAACTCTGTCAGTTCTTGAAGCCCCCTCTTCTCACGCTACCTCTGTTCGTCTTTTTTTTTAAAGGGGTTATTCTCCTTCCAAACTTTTTTTTTTGGTCCGTTAAATTTGTTTTGAGATTGTTCACCAGAAATATAGAATCTTTTCAATTGCTTTCCATCTTTTATTTCTGACTGTTTCCAAAATTGAAGTTTAAACTTAAAGGGATCCTGTCATTGGAAAACATGTTTTTTCAAAATGAATCAGTTAATAGTGCTGCTCCAGCAGAATTCTGCACTGAAATCCATTTCTCAAAAGAGCAAGCTGATTTTTTTTTATATTCAATTTTGAAATCTGACATGGGGCTAGACATTTTATCAATTTCCCAGCTGCCCCAAGTCATGTGACTTGTGCTCTGATAAACTTCAATCACTTTTTACTGCTGTACTGCAAGTTGGAGTGATATCACCCCCTCCCTTCCCCCCCAGCAGCCAAACAAAAGAGCAATGGGAAGGTAACCAGATAGCAGCTCCCTAACACAAGATAACAGCTGCCTGGTAGATCTAAGAACAACACTCAATAGTAAAAACCCATGTCCCACTGAGACACATTCAGTTACATTGAGAAGGAAAAACAGCAGCCTGCCAGAAAGCATTTCTCTCCTAAAGTGCAGGCACAAGTCACATGACCAGGGGCAGCTGGGAAATTGACAATATGTCTAGCCCCATGTCAGATTTCAAAATTGAATATAAAAAAAATCTGTTTGCTCTTTTGAGAAATGGATTTCAGTGCAGAATTCTGCTGGAGCAGCTCTATTAACTGATTCATTTTGAAAAAATGTGTTTTCCCCATGACAGTATCCCTTTAAAGGGGTTGTTCACCTTCAATGTACAAATCTTATGAAACCACTAACAATGCTCTCAATGTGTTAGAAAACCTATTTTCCATAACAAAAATTAAAAATGCCATTGTAAAAGCTAATTTTTATACCTATTAACTCAGCCCTTCTCCTGTCTCTCTGACCAGTTTTCTGAAGTGATGGGAGTGGCCTATTTTAAACCTGACACACCAAGAACTTCCTATATGATGACATCATCATGCCCAGGCTTTGCCCTTACTTGTTTCCTATTGGATGTTGATACTGCCCTCCTCCTAGTAATTTATTGGGTGCTTGTGAACTGTAACCGGTCACATAATTTGAATGGTCATTGGTTGATTACTCAATTGTAATGGCAGAGGTTAACAGACGCAGCATATAAACAAACCTGCTTTGTAACAAACAATCACACAGCCATGCAGACAAATACTGCAGAAAAGGAAGGAGCAACATTGTTCTCCCAATTCTGGCACTGTCCTTCTGCCTAGGTTATAACTGAATGGAGTGCCAAAGGGCTGCAACCTTTTCTGGGAATAAATACTGGCTTTTCTATATTTTTACCGACAGTATCCCTTTAAAGGGGTTGTTCACCTTCAATGTACAAATCTTATGAAACCACTAACAATGCTCTCAATGTGTTAGAAAACCTATTTTCCATAACAAAAATTAAAAATGCCATTGTAAAAGCTAATTTTTATACCTATTAACTCAGCCCTTCTCCTGTCTCTCTGACCAGTTTTCTGAAGTGATGGGAGTGGCCTATTTTAAACCTGACACACCAAGAACTTCCTATATGATGACATCATCATGCCCAGGCTTTGCCCTTACTTGTTTCCTATTGGATGTTGATACTGCCCTCCTCCTAGTAATTTATTGGGTGCTTGTGAACTGTAACCGGTCACATAATTTGAATGGTCATTGGTTGATTACTCAATTGTAATGGCAGAGGTTAACAGACGCAGCATATAAACAAACCTGCTTTGTAACAAACAATCACACAGCCATGCAGACAAATACTGCAGAAAAGGAAGGAGCAACATTGTTCTCCCAATTCTGGCACTGTCCTTCTGCCTAGGTTATAACTGAATGGAGTGCCAAAGGGCTGCAACCTTTTCTGGGAATAAATACTGGCTTTTCTATATTTTTACCTTTTAATATCTTTGGCATTAAGCATAATGTCAGTTATTTACAAAATTGCAACAAAACCAGCACTGACTTATATGAGAAACGTATGTAACTTACACATCTAGCAGGTACAGTAGGGCTGCCACCTCACCCTTTTAAAACCAAACACATATGAAATCCACAGCCTGCATGGCTAATTATCAACTCATTTAGATGCTGCAGACTGAACTGATTTCTGTGCAGCCATGTATCATGCATCTAAATGAATTGCTAATTAGCCATGCAGGCTGTGGATTTCATATGTGTTTGGTTTTAAAGGGGTAAGGTGGCAGCCCTAAGTGACAGGCAGAGCAGTGTTGAGGGCAGGTACGTTTTTTGAACATTTTGCGCGCTCTCCTGGGGGGGGGGGGGGGGTGGTAATTTACCTAGGAAAACGATACCTTTTTTAAGTGTTTAAGTGTTCCACTTCTGGAACAAGATTTAGAGCTCTAAATACCAAAAAATTAAAAAGTTATATTTTTCATGATATAGGGAATTATACCAGAAAAATATTTTAGTTTATGCACAAAAATTCAACTCACTTGGAAAGCCTCAAGCTCATACAAATAGTCCCAGGAAGTCACGTCAGCTGCTGAATAATTTTTTGAGGTAAATACACAAATACATGGACCCCCCCCAAAAAAATAATATATTTCTGGAAAGTACAAGTGTCCTCTCCCATAGTATCCATTATAATCCAATAATTCACATTTTTAAAAATTATTTTTTTTCTGTGTAATAATAAAACAGTAACTTGTACTTGATCCCAACTAAGATATAATTAATCCTTATTGGAAGCAAAACCAGCCTATTGGGTTTATTTAATGTTTACATGATTTTCTAGTTGATTTAAGGAATGAAGATCCAAATTATGGAAAGATCTATTATCCGTAAAACTCCTGGTCTCAAGCACCTCGACCCCCCCCATCTGCACAGTTGAAGTCTCTGCAGTACACAGCCCACACTCCTCCTCCCTCTCACAAACTTGTAACAGTTTCTCTTCAGTACCTGAATGCTGCTCAAATTCCCCAGCACAGGAAGCAGTGGCAGATTGACAGCAGACACAACCAATAGGAGTTAAGTTAGCTGCCAGTACAATGTGTGATGTCATATAAGGAAGAGGAAGTGAACACTGTAGTGTTTTTGGGGGTCAGTGACCCCCTCCCAGCACAGGGTCTGTGTGGAACTGAAGGATTAGTACAGGGACACTTCTGAGGTGAATATCTCTTGAACTGTACTTTTTCTGTTAACTATTTCCATGGAAAAGTTTGTTCTATTCATGTGAACTGTTAGATATGCCAATTTGTTACAAAGGTGTACAACCCCTTTAAGGAGAGAAATGCTTTCTGGCAGGCTGTTGTTTTTCTTTCTCAATGTAACTGAATGTGTCTCAGTGAGACATGGGTTTTACAATTGAGTGCTGTTCTTAGATCTACCAGGCAGCTGTTATCTTGTGTTAGGGAGCTGCTATCTGGTTACCTTCCCATTGTTCTGTTTGGCTGCTGGGGGGGAAAGGGAGGGGGGTGATATCACTCCAACTTGCAGTACAGCAGTAAAGAGTGATTGAAGTTTATCAGAGCACAAGTCACATGACTTGGGGCAGCTGGGAAATTGACAATATGTCTAGCCCCATGTCAGATTTCAAAATTGAAAACAAAAAAATCTATTTGCTCTTTTGAGAAATGGATTTCAGTGCAGAATTCTGCTGGAGCAGCACTATTAACTGATTCATTTTGAAAAAAAGTTTTTTTTTCCCATGACAGTATCCCTTTAAAATGTTCCTGTCTTTGGTGTTTCAGTCTGGCAGCTCAGTAAATCCAGGTGCAGATTCTGTACTGTTAGTTTGCTGCATTAGTTGATCCATTTGTCAGAAGCATCTCTGGAGGAATATTAGCAACTATTGTATTAATTCTAACAGCTGCCTTTAATGAATTCCAGGATTCTGCTCAGCAGGGACAAAGATAACAAATGTATCGGCTAATGGATCAATTTAGAACTGTTACAGAATTAAAAACAACTGAAATGAAAAAAATGTTGTAAGGTTGAACAACCCCATTTAACTTTCCAACTTCTGTTTATGCCTTTGGTTACTTGCATGCATTTTTAGTTCTGAGGCATGCAACGGGCTGTTTCTGACAAGCCAGATCTCCATATCCCAAAATACCTTCTATGTTCTGTACAGAAGAATCACAGAAGTGTCCAAGGCATTGTGGACATTGGAGTCTTAAAAGGGTCAATGTTTAGGGCTGGGACACACTGGGCGATTTGGGGAGATTTAGTCGCCTGGCGACTAATCGCCGCGACTTTCCACGACCAATCTTCCCCGAATGCTTCCCCTCTCTCTGCGCCTGGCTAAAATGAAAAATCGCCTGCGCTAATCACACGCGGCGATTCGTTTTCCGAAGTCGCCCGAAGTTTCCTCGTGAGGCAACTTCGGGCGACTTCGGAAAACGAATCGCTGCGTGTGATTAGCGCAGGCGATTTTTCATTTTAGCCAGGCGCAGAGAGAGGGGAAGCATTCGGGGAGAAAAGTCGCTGCGATTAGTCGCCAGGCGACTAAATCTCTCCAAATCGCCCAGTGTGTCCCTACCCTTAAAAAAAGCAGTTGACTATGTTCAAAGGAATAAACTAGCTCTAGGACTGGCTTCAGACAGGTTGTAATACAGACTTCTGCTTTTGATGCCCAGTAAGAATGAATTCCTATTCTGACTATTACTACTCATGCTGCACTAAATCTCTTGAAACATGTTAGAGAGAGCCCAGAAAAAAAAAAAAAATCGGGGCCTCAAAAAATTTTTACATATTTTTTTTAAAAAAAAAAAAAAACATTGGTGGCAAGGGCCCCTTAAGTTACAAAAAAAATTGGGCCCCCCCCAATTTTTATTTTTTTTTATAAAAAAAATTGCTGCCAGGGCCCCCAATTACAAGTAAAAAAAAAAAATGAGGCCCCAAAATTTAAAAAAAAAAAAAACATTGGTGGCAGGGGCCTATAGAATATTCAAATAATACATTGGTGGCTAGGGGATTAAAAACAAAAAAACAAACAAACTGGTGTTTAGTAGAATTTAACTCAAAGCTTCAGGACTTCAACTTCACCTCCTTTTGTGACTTCGGGTCTTTTCGCCGCTTCAGGATTTCAATTTCGGCTGTTTTCGTGACTTTGGGTCTTTTTTGCCGCTTCGGGACTTCGGCTTTGGATTTTTGGCACTTCCGCATTCGGCATCCTAAGGAATGGCCGCACAGCTCGGGCGCTCGTATGGGGGGCCTGGCTCTTTAAAAAATGCAGCACTGCCGGGCCCCCCTTCAGGCCCGGGACACTTGTCCCCCCCTATGGCGGCCATGCGGGCAGATAAACTGCCAAATTGATCTAAAGGTGGCCCTGGGGCAGAACGTTTGGATTACAATGCTGCGAATGGGTGCCGATGGGTCGCAGGACCACATCAACTAGCCAATGCAGTCCTGAATCGCTGAAAAAAAAAATCAAACTTGACAGATTGATATATATATATATATATATGGACGATTTTTGGCCTGATATCGATCGTGAGGAGCCCCCCCCACACAGGCAGATAAGCTGTCGAATCGGTCTAAAGGAGCGATATCGGCAGCTTTAATCTGCCCATGTATGGCCACCTTAAAGGACCCAAATCTTAAATCTGTCTGTGAATGGCCACCTTTACTAAAGGAATTTAGTTATATCTGCCCAATCAAGGGGCTGCTTGTCATTCCATGCCTGGGCTGTGCTCATGTCATTGGTAAGATTGTAGCCTTTGGTTCAACCTGGTTTGTGGGATAAGGAGTAAAGTGGGACATTAAGGTTCCAGTTTTATAAAACAGGTAAATGCTGCTTCAGGCAGACTTTTTCTAGGCAGTGTCCTTTAACCCACTGACTGGTTACTATGATAAGTGAAGCTTAGCAACCAGATAACTGTTCCACCTCCAAAGTGGAGAGCTGCAGAATAAAAGATTCATTATTCCAGTATTGTGTTCAGGCTAAATTGTCCCCAGTAAATTGCAAACCTGACCATTGGAGAGCAAAGAAGAAGCGATGTTCTCGGGTTTTTGTACGTGGATCGCATATTTGTATGGCAGATCCCTTTTGTGGAGTGGGATGAAGTCACTGATTGTGCAATGCTGAAACTATTTGGCCAGACAAAAGCTGCCCTGAGAGCAGAGTCTTTGCTCAGCAAAGCTAAAAGTTACCGAATGTCTCAGAAGTGACTTCTCCTAGTACTATGGAAACTCTGTTTATTAAGGGCACAATAAAGGCACGGGAAAGTGCTGCAAGATTCAAAGTGGTTTAATGTTAGCCCTGGTTTTGCTTTGTGTCCGACTCCACTGAGATGTAGGTCTCATAATGAGTGGCAGATATCTGGCGTGATGGTATTTAAATAAGGAGCATCATGAACAAACTGGCAGCATTGTTTCTGCTGATATGAAAAGCTGGTGTTACTTTTATTTATAAAAATATCCTTATGTTTGCATTAGATATGCACTCAAATTTACAGGCAGCAGTACCACAAGCATTAAAAACAGTGGTCTGGTTTGTGTGATCCTTTATCTGTTTAATTCCAAAGCAGCTGAAGGGCTGAAAATTTGATTTGTTTTTATATACGCTAACCTAACTAAATATCAGTTTCTCAGGCACTAACCATGTGGAAGGTGCTTATTGTAGTCCTCCTGTAACGATGGTTTTTTTTAAAGGAGAACTAAAGCCTAACTAAAGAAGTAGCTAGAAATGTTGTACATTGTTTTGTGCTTCTGTACCAGCCCAAGGCAACCACAGCCCTTTAGCAGTAAAGATCTGTGTCTCCAAAGATGCCCCAGTAGCTCCCCATCTTCTTTTCTGCTGATTCACTGATTCACATGCTCTGTGCTGCTGTCACTTACTGAGCTTAGGGAACCACTCACAATATACAGTACACATAGAATAGAAATGTCACAATATAAGGCTGATTAGTAATTAATACACAATTACTACATGGCAGCACAGAAACCAGTGCAATTAGCATCAGAATTGAATAATCAGCAAACCTGTAGCATCAGCTTATATTACAGCCAGGGACGCTCATTTTCTGCTGGATAATTAGTGACGAGCCCTAAGCTTAGCTTCTCAACAGCCAATCAGATCCCACTGAGCATGTGAGTGTCACAGACACTTTCCAAGATGGTGACCCCCTGTGACAAGTTTGAAGTCCTGGATCATTGCTGCTATTGACAAGCTCAAACTTTAGCCTCGTGCAATAAGTTCACTATATAAAATAGGACATTTTCAGCCACATTCATTTTTAGGGTTTAGTTCTTCTTTAAGTGCTGGGCAGGGTACCAGGTTAAAATCTGTGCAATCTTTGCACTTTTATAAAAATGTTTTAAGGATTTTACATTCTGCAGTGCTGTATTCATGAGGGGTGAACAGGGGTGCAATGTACATGCTCCGCCCCTACCGATCTCCTAATTTGCATGCAATTCAGAGGCACAATTGGGTGCAAGCCTCAGCTGAGCTATATACTTACCTCCTGCCTTATGTTGCCAAGGATGTGGTTGTCTTGCCAGACCATAGAAGCAATTTACAATTTATGCATAACTTCCTATTGGTTGCCAAGGGTTACTAGACCAAGGCACAACTGTTCACTTTATTGCAGTTCTTCTATGTACCTTACCCAGAGCCTCAAAGACTTGGGAAGGATATTGGAATAACAATAACAACCCTCCACAAAGATGGTAACACTGTTGGGGGACAGTCATATATGTCATGACTGAGGCTGTTTTTCCCCATAGATCTTACAGTTGTTGGAAGGTGTGAGTGGATGTGCACTCATGTGTGTAAGTTTCCATATAAACTTACCATACTTCCCATGCTAATTTCAGCAGACCATGGATGAAACGTTGATTTTAACACCAAAATGAACATTCTTTGTCTTGCTGTTCTAGAGCATAGACTAGTCGGCTGTTTCAGCCTATTTCAGAAGTAGATGCTTTACATACACAGTTTTATTCTGATGACAGTATCCCTTTAATAAGTAATATACTCCCATTGGGTAATATAGGAGAACCGTGAAACCCATAGCCTGTGGCTTTATTTAGGGGCAGATTTACATAGGGTCGAATATCGAGGGCTAATTAACCCTCGATATTCGAATGCCGAATTGAAATCCTTCGACTTCGAATATCGGATCGAACGAATAATCGTTCGATCGATCGAAGGATTTTCCTTCGATCAGAAAATTGTTAGGAAGCCTATGGGGACCTTCCCCATAGGCTAACATTGGCCTCGGTAGGTTTTAGGTGGCAAACTAGGGGGTCAAAGTATTTTTTAAAGAGACAGTACTTCGACTATCGAATAGTCAAACGATTTTTACTTCGAATCGTTCGATTTGAAGTCGAAGTAGCCATATTCGACCATTCGAAATTCAAAGTATTTTTTCTTCTAATCCTTCACTCGAGCTAATTAAATGAGCGCCTTATTGTAGCTCTTTCCAGAGGAAACGGGGAACCTGCGTTTAGCAGAAAGGTGAAGATGTTGCAGAATTCTCTACTTGGTTTAATGTACAGTAAAGAGAGAAGATACAGATTTCTCCCCCTTAAAATAGTCAGGAGAGAATTTGCAGAATTCTCCTTGGTTTAATAAACAGTGAGGAGAAAATATGCAGAATTCTCTCACCAGTTCTGGTGCACTGCAACATACCGTATACCAAAAAGTGAGTGGAGAATTTGAAATCCCTCCAATTGGATTTGTGGCTTTGGTCAATTGCTGCAAGTTATGTACTGCTGGATTTCTGTGGCTTCCATAGCTAATTCTCTTATTTCTGTTTTGCTGGGAATGGGCTAAGTGACTGTTGGCACAAGTATTCACAGTCCCTATGAAATGAGGCAGAATGTTACATTATCAGGCTTTGCTTCCATGCACCTATACATGTTTGTGCTGTACAACTGCCAGCACAGTGTCTAGAGAGCCTGACGCACATTTGTGTGTTTTTTACTGGCTGTAGAGTGTGTACCCGGCACTGACAGTTACCAGGGGTCATTCCTGTATAGCCGGTTTGTGGGGCTGTACAGGGCAGTATAAGGCAGCCTTGGGTATTTTTATGCGTTTGCTGCTACAGAGAAGCCTCGAGTTATACAATATACAACCCTCTTCAAAAACACATTATACAACTGCAAAAAGTTTAAAGGGCAACTGTCATGAAAATTACAATTGAATATAAGCTTCATCATACTGAAACAAGAAACTAAATACAATCCATTAAATATTCTGTATAGTTTCTGAAATAATCAAGTCATCTTCACTTATCCTCTCTGTTTCTCTTCATTCTCTCTTCATGCAGCAGTTGGGTGTCAGATGAATGATCCATTATATATTATAGGGGGGCTCCTTTTGCCTAGAAGATGTATTAGAGGTCACTCTATTAAACTCACCAGACGACATGTCTCTCTACATGCAGGATTTGTGCAAAAGGCAGTTATTTTGTTTGTACTGGAATCCGTTATTTGAGTGAGCTCTAATACATCTGCTAGGAAAGGAGCCCCCCTATAAGATATATTGGATCTAACTGTCAATGAATATCTGACACCCAACTGCTTCATGAAGACAGAATGAAGAGAAACAGATGCTTTATTTCTGTATGCTAAAATTTATATTCAATTTTCACTTTCGTAAAAGTTCAGAATTCAACCCCTAGGCGCAAAAATCCCTCCCACCTTCCCCCCCCCATGGGCAAATGCCCCTAACTTGTTACTTACCCCTCCTTCTAGGTCCTCTCCAGCGGAGTTCACGGCAGCCATCTTCTCCCGAGCGCTCTTCTTCTTGTAGTCGTCTGCATTTTGTGGCGCATGCACAGTTGGAGGTCACGAAGTTTCCGGAAACTTGTGATTTTCGGGCCTACCTCCCCCCCCGGGCAAATGCCCCCTAACTTGTTACTTACCCCTCCTTCTAGGTCCTCTCCATAGGAGTTCACGGCAGCCATCTTCTCCTGAGCGCTCTTCTTCCTGTAGTCATCTGCATTTGGTGGCGCATGCGCAGTTGGAGGCATTTGCCGGTACAGAGCTACTGCGCATGCGCCACCAAATGCAGATGACTACAGGAAGAAGAGCGCTCAGGAGAAGATGGCTGCCGTGAACTCCACTGGAGAGGATCTAGAAGGAGGGGTAAGTAACAAGTTAGGGGGCATTTGCCCGGGGGGGGGGAGGAGGGAAGGGGTCCTACGCAGGGCAGGGGGAGGGATTTTTGCGCCTTGGGGGTTGAATTCTCCTTTATGGAAATTGTTCTATAAATGTCATGTCCTAATCAATTATTTTTCCTTTGCAGGTAAAACAGTTGGTAAGAGAGAACTACTC
The DNA here is from genome assembly GCF_017654675.1 of Xenopus laevis. Classification (NCBI taxonomy): domain Eukaryota; kingdom Metazoa; phylum Chordata; class Amphibia; order Anura; family Pipidae; genus Xenopus; species Xenopus laevis. The sequence continues at coordinate 3,455,899 of NC_054382.1, read as the reverse complement.
AACTGGAAATCAGTTGACAAGGTAGGGCTTTATACCATCTCAAATCTACTTATGCTCCTTTTTTTGTTGTTAATTATGTTATTGTCACACACACTACACCCGGACCTTATATAGCCTTGCTGAGTTGCACTGCCTTCAGCCCTACCAGCCAGATTAAGGCAAACCTAATATTACACGTTGCTATAGAGAAAATGTAAATATCAGTAGATGATGCTTCTCTTGTCTGAGTGGTGATAGAAATGGCACACGCCTGTCCCTCTGCACACGTGACAAATGTCATTCTTGTCACTGCTAAGAAACAACAATTGGTACAAGCCTGGTCTGATGCTTGTCTAACAGAGAATCATGGGCCCTGCTAGTTCCTGGTACTTTAAAGGGATACTGTCATTTTCAAAATGAATCAGTTAATAGTGCTGATCCAGCAGAATTCTGCACTGAAATCCATTTCTCAAAAGAGCAAACAGATTTTTTTATATTTAATTTTGAAATCTGACATGGGGCTAGACATATTGTCAATTTCCCAGCTGCCCCAAGTCATGTGACTTGTGCTCTGATAAACTTCAATCACTCTTTACTGCTGTACTGCAAGTTGGAGTGATATCACCCCCTCCCTTCCCCCCCCCCCCCAGCAGCCAAACAAAAGAACAATGGGAAGGTAACCAGATAACAGCAGCTCCCTAACACAAGATAACAACTGCCTGGTAGATCTAAGAACAACACTCAATAGTAAAATCCCATGTCCCACTGAGACACATTCAGTTACATTGAGAAGGAAAAACAGCAGCCTGCCAGAGAGCATTTCTCTCCTAAAGTGCAGGCACAAGTCACATGACCAGGGGCAGCTGGGAAATTGACAAAATGTCTAGCCCCATGTCAGATTTCAAAATTGAATATAAAAAAATCTGTTTGCTCTTTTGAGAAATGGATTTCAGTGCAGAATTCTGCTGGAGTAGCACTATTAACTGATGTGTTTTGAAAAAAACATGTTTTCCAATGACAGGATCCCTTTAAGGACCACACATGTGGTGTTTGTCGAATTGCATTGGATTTTCCAGGGAGGACACACTGCTCTGATCGTACAAAATACAATGTGAATGAAGACATAAACCACAACCCGTTTTCCCTTTTGACAACATGCTTAGGTTTAACTTTTCATGTGATTTTAAGGGACCTTAAAAATGCTTCTTAATAGCAGCAATGATCCAGGACTTCAAACTTGTCACAGGGGGTCACCATCTTGGAAAGTGTCTGTGACACTCACATGCTCAGTGGGCTCTGATTGGCTGTTGAGAAGCTAAGCTTAGGGCTCGTCACTAATTATCCAGCAGAAAATGAGCTTCCCTGGCTGTAATATAAGCTGATGCTACAGGTTTGCTGATTATTCAATTCTGATGCTAATTGCACTGGTTTCTGTGCTGCCATGTAGTAATTATGTGTATTAATTACTAATCAGCCTTATATTGTGACATTTCTATTCTATGTGTACTGTATATTGTGAGTGGCTCCCTAAGCTCAGTAAGTGACAGCAGCACAGAGCATGTGAATCAGTGAATCAGCAGAAAAGAAGATGGGGAGCTACTGGGGCATCTTTGGAGACACAGATCTTTACTGCTAAAGGGCTGTGGTTGCCTTGGGCTGGTACAGAAGCACAAAAAATCATGTACAACGTTTCAACCTACAAATTTTTTCACATAATAAAGGACGGTTTTTGTAATAAAAGACAATCCTAAGCAATGTTTCCATATATAATTATACATTTACAGTGACTTTAAAGTTATTTGTAAATGTAACTGTATCCCTTTCTGTTCACTAGTAGCAATTAAAACAACATAGTATCAGTCCATTCAGACCGGTCTGTGTGTGTGTCTGTGTCTGTGTGTGTGTGTGTGTGTGTGTGTCTGTGTTGCGCTAAATATGAAGGGAGAGTGGTTATATGTATCACCATGGCAAAATGGCTTTTGAACTTGGCTGAAGACTAAATTTGAGCCCTAGTATTTAAGGGTCCCTTAGCTCATAAGAAGGCTATTGATACATTCAAATATTGCTTTATCAGCCATTCAACCATAGTTCTAATAATATCTATGGTGACAAGTTCACGATGAATCTCACTTTACCTGAGCTTCAAATTAGGCTTGTAGTAATATCCTGGAATATCCTGCAATACTAATAATGGCACAAGCCTTCAGGCCCTGTCTTTCCAGCCACCACTCATGACTGCCTAGTCTGGGCAACACAAACTGCTGTTTGTTCTCCTCCAATTTGCTACAGGTATGGGACCTGTTATTCAGAATGCTCAGGACTTGGGGGTTTCCAGATAACGCATCCTTCCATAATTTGGATCTTCATACCTTAAGTCTACTAGATCTCATGTAAACATTAAATAAACCCAATAGACTGGTTTTGCTCCCGTGGATACGTTTTCCAGCGCTGCCAGCGGTAATTTGGTCGTTTGTATGTGAATGCTCGGCTGAGTGTTGCCGGGATCCCGCGATAGCTGCGGAGGACGTGGGAGAGTGGAAGGAGTGGGGAGAGCTCCGCCATCGACTTCTCTTTTTGTTAATAATTAAATAAACCCAATAGACTGGTTTTGCTTCTAATAAGGATTAATTATATTTAAGGTGGCCATAGACACACAGATCCGATCGTACGAATCGAGGATTCGTACGATTTTCGGATCGTGTGTGGCGTGTGCTGACATCTTTCGTCCGGTGGAGATCGGTCGTTTGGTCAGGTTTGATTTTGACCTGACCAATCCTGCCGGAGCCCACGGCACATCGTAATCGGATCGTTTGGCCATACGGCCGAACAATCAGATTACCCCTGATATAGCCATGTTTGTTAATGGCATATCGGGGAAAGATCCGCACGTTTGGCGATGTTTCCAAATGAGCGGATCTTTGTGTCTATGGCCACCATTAGTTGGGATCAAGTACAAGCTATTGTTTTATTATTACACAGAAATTTTACAGAGAAATTTTTAAAAATTTGAATTATTTGGCTAAAATGGAGTCTATGGGAGACAATCTTTCCGTTATTCAGAGCTTTTTTTTCTTTTCTAAACGGGTTTCCTAATAACGGATCCTATACCTGTATTTGAATTGGATGAGATATCACGATATCCCAAAATCCTTAGAATTCAGTTTGGGCAGCATGCATTTATTATCTGCAGTGATTGTCCTCTTTGGCCTGAAGCATTTGTTCAATTTTGCCTGCAACGTTTGATAAATGCGGTGATGCAGGTCGGCTCAATACATGCAAGTGGTCAACGATGCAAAAACTGACTACACATCCCCTCTTCCTCAGAGAGTGTTGGTGTTGCTGTATGATAAATCTGAGATTTTACTATCTAAGTATACCCATCACCTGGGGCAATTGGGTTCCCGCTGAGCTGTAATTTGTAAGGAAATTCTCAATACCACTAAGCATTAGTTGTGAGCATTGGAAATCTGCCATTATTAACAAGCGTGCTTGCATCATGTAGCTGAGAAGAGGTGTTTGGCATGCATACAAGTTGTAAATCTAGTCGAGCTCCTTCCTAATTAGCCATCCACACCGTGTCATTGAGAGAATGACGGCAGAATTTTCATCTCATGCCACTGAGCGAGGGACAGCCGTGTAATTGCGCAAAGGTAAAAATAAAAAAAAAAGAGAATTCGGAGATCCTGAGCACCCGGATTCACCCTGGGAGAGGTACACTGTGTGCCTGACCCGTCTGCAGAATGCAAGCCGTTGACTCACTGTATGGCTGCCCGCCAGTATGTGCATGACAAACCATTTTAGGAAGCCAGGCTTTCCTTTTGGGAAGGTTTGTTTCTTATTAAACAGGAAATGGGTTTGTCTTGGTCACTTAGCTGCAGAGCAAGTTCCCGTTCTGCCTTCGTTTGTTTTTGCACAGAGGGAGGTGGGAAAATATGGAAATTATCTCATCTGGCAGATTGTGTGAAACAAGTCAAATGCCACATTTATTTGATTAGCTGCCCTTGCCTTAAAGGATAAGTAAACCTTAAAAAGAAGTGAAGGTAAAATTAATGAGGGGGCTACTCTAAGCACTTTCGCAATGTAGATTCATCATTTATTCATCATCATTTATTTATTTATATAGCGCTGTCAAGATACGCAGTGCTTTATCATTTATTCCAAGATATTAAGGGATACATGTACTGTTGGCATAAATGAATACTTTTTGAGTTATTTGCCTTTTTCTTCTGATCCCTTCCAGCTTTCAAAGGGGGGTCACTGACCTCATCTAAAAACAAATGCTCTGTAAGACTACACATTTAGGGCTCTTACACATGGGCGTTTGTTTGGGACGCAGCATGTTGCATTTTACCTGCGTTCAGCGTAGACATTCGTTGCCCCATTGACAATAATTCAGTTTGTCTACTCCTGCGCTCCTCTGCTGCTCAACGGAAAAAAACGAAACGCACAATGCCGTGTGTACGAGCCCTTATTGTTATCGCTACTTTTTATTACTCGTCTTTGTATTCAGGCCCTCTCATATTCATATGCCAGTCTTATTCAAATCAGTGCAATTGTTGCAGAATAAAAACGAAATAACTCAAATATAATCAAAAATTAAAGCCAATAGCAAATTGTCTCAGAATATCACTCTCGACAACATACTAAAAGTTAATTTAAAGGTGAACAACCCCTTTAAATGTTCTTTTCATATGGCCATGTCTGTGTCTCCTGACATTAAAGGGCATTTAGATTGTGAGCTCTTATGTCCTTTTTACTTGCTGTATGTGCATGTAAGCTTCATGCTTCCTATATGTACAACGCTATTGAATATGTTGCTGCTTTATAAATTCTTCGCGCTACTATTTTAAAAAATAAAATACTTTAGAACTTTAGAAATTTACATTAAATATAATACAGGTATAAACAGTGTTCCATTATTATAGTATGTTGTAAATGAAATTGCTTCTGAAACTGGCTTCATATGCCATTGAAACTATATTTTAAGAGTCGGCTCTCGCACAGCCAAGAATTGTTTCCTTCATTGTTCTTTAACAGCCCTGTAAAAAAGAACTACAGAATAATGCAAGAAAATATGGGAAATTGAGTCCTGACTAGGGACGCACCGAATCCAGGATTCGATTTGGCCTTTTTCAGCAGTATTTGGAATCTGCCAAATCCTTGTGCCTGGCCAAATGGAATCTGAAATTAGGGGTGGGAAGGGAAATCATGTGACTTTTCACATGGAAGTACAATTTTCCCCCCACTTTTCTTTCCCAAACATCGTTTGCATATGCAAATTAGGATTCGGATTGCTATTCACCCGAATCTTTCACGAAGGATTCGGGGATTTGGCTGAATCCCAAATCATGGATTCGGTGCATCCCTACTCTTGACTGGAAGAGAGCCTACCCTTGCTACGCAGTTAGGACTAGCGGGGAAGAGAGTGTCAAAAAACTGATGTGTCTCTTTCATTACCAATTAATTAAATATTATACAAAATATAACTGTAAAAATCACTGAAATCCTTTGCTTAGATTTGTTTTGTTTTTTTTTATTATGGTAAATGCTATTATTTTTGTCTTTGTCCTGTAAAAAAAAAACCTGTCTGCTTGGCCTTTTCAACCTTATGTTCCTTAGCAATAAAGGTCTAACAATCTGTCTACAGTCTGGATGTGAGGTCACTGACCCTAGCAACTGAATGGCCTTTCTCTTGTACTTTGGAGAAAGGCAAATTCTACAAATTAGTTTTAATGTTAGTATTTAAATGTTCCTTAACAGCTACTGGTGTTTGGGTTTGATTGTGACAAGGGAATCGCCATGTTTTTAGTAGCGAGTTTCCTTCCACAAAGCAAAAAGATGCATGTAGGTTCCTGATGAGCCATGTATGTATGTATGTATGTATGTATGTGTATTTAGCAGCTCTCCCCAGCAGAATGCTTGCCCTTTTCTACTGCCAATGCCATTTGCTGCTCTAGGATGTCTTCTAGAAAGGACACAGACATACAATAGATGCTTAACTACCCTTCCCCTGATATATCTTCCTCCTTTCTGTAGCTTGTACTCCATAACATCTCTTAATTATTCTTCCCCAGCTAAGAGCCATATCAATTGTCGGGTATTTGAGGCCTACCCCTTTCTCTTATCCTGTGCTGCCATCTAATGCCTTCCATTCCCCATTCTTCCTCCAGCTACACCGTTCCCTTCCCTATTCTGTCTGTATCTGTAGAACTCATGCAGCCACATGGTGTGGGATTCTCTATTTGTTGTGTGTGGCAAACAGAATACAATACATTTACTTAAAAAGAAAGCATGTCCCTCTGTAGATCTGCTGGCACCTCCCTGCCATATTCTGAATGGTCCCAGTGGTATCTTGCAGTTGTCGGACCAAGAACATGTGCAATACAGGAGGATTTGTTTTTCTACCATTTTTGAAAATTTGTGACAATGGGCTGCCACAATTGGAACCTATCAGAAAATTGGGACACAGCCCTGGAAGTATTATATACTGTTGTTTTTTTGTTTTTTTTTTCAAAATGCATCAGTAAATAGTGCTTCCAACAGAATGCTGTACTGAAATCAATTTCTCAAAAGAGCAAACAGATTTTTTTATATTTAATTTTGAAATCTGAAATGGGGCTAGACATGTTGTCAGTTTCCCAGCTGCCCCCAGTCATGTGACTTGTGCTCTGATAAACTTCAGTCTCTCTTTACTGCTGTACTGCAAGTTGAGGTGATATACCGAACCCCCAGCAGCCAAACAGAACAAAGGGACGGTAACCAGGTAGCAGCTCCCTAACACAAGATAACAGCTGCCTGGTAGATCTAAGAACAACACTCAATAGTAAAATCCAGGTCCCACTGAGATGCATTCAGTTACATTGAGTAGGAGAAACAACAGCCTGCCAGAAAGCAGTTCCATCCTAAAGTGCTGGCTCTTTCTGAAATCACATGACCAGGCAAAATGAGCTGAGATGCACCTACACACCAATATTACAACTAAATACACTTGTTGGTTCAGGAATGACATTTTATATTGTACAGTGAATTATTTGCAGTGTAAACTGTGTCATTTAGAAATAAAAACGACACCATAAAAATCATGACAGAATCCCTTTAAGGTTACTGATTATAATCATTGGGTTGGCAAGTTGGCATTAGCCAGTGACTTTCCCTTTTCTTCACACGTAAAGTAAATGTAATTAGTAGTTTATTATAAACTATAGAGGAAGCAGACCCCTGGGGTTCAGACCGTTGGGTGGGCTCCTTCTATAACTCTGATCCCCAACCTGTGGCTCACAAACAACATGTTGCTTATGAAACCTTTGATGTTGCTCTCAGTGGCCTCAAAGCAGGTGTTTATATTTTAATTTCTGAATTGGAGGCCAGTTTTGGAGCCATAAAATAAAAACACATTTTATCCATTGCCTGCTGGCATGGCCTTGCAGCACATAATAAGCAACACATGATTCCCATAGACTTTAACTGAACTCGGAGATGCAGAATCTGGTGTCATTTAATGTGGTGCTGTAGGTTCTATGTTATAGGTGGGCAAAGGGGTCACATTTCTTAAGTCACATGACCATAGCCAGCCTTAAACTCTAAATATTTTATCTCCTGCCACTGATTAATCCATGGGAATGTGCACATCACACTTTCTGAAAGTACATCTTTGCTTCCCGAGCTCTCTGCCTTTCAGTAATCCCATCTAAAAGGATTAAGGGCAAGTTATTTCAGTAGGATTTATTCCGATTTTAGCGGAGAATGAATGATGGCTGCTGATGCATCTTCCCACATGCAATATTAGTCTTTTACTGATTTATGTTGAGCTGCCTGGTGCTGCTCTAGGCAGAATATTTGCTTTTGGGGAAGTCAAGTATATTGTTCTTAAAGGGATACTGTCATGGGAAAAAAGATTTTTTTCAAAAAGAATCAGTTAATAGTGCTGCTCCAGCAGAATTCTGCACTGAAATCCATTTCTCAAAAGAGCAGTTTTTTTATATATATAATGTTGAAATCTGACATGGGGCTAGACATATTGTCAATTTCCCAGCTGCCCCAGTCATGTGACTTGTGCTCTAATAACCTTCAATCACTATTTACTGCTGTACTGCAAGTTGGAGTAATATCACCCTCCTCCCTTTCCCCCCCCCCAGCAGCCAAACAAAAGAACAATGGGAAGGTAACCAGATAGCAGCTCCCTAACACAAGATAACAGCTGCCTGGTAGATCTAAGAACAACACTCAGTAGTAAAAACCCATGTCCCACTGAGACACATTCAGTTACATTGAGAAGGAAAAACAGCAGCCTGCCAGAAAGCATTGCAGGCACAAGTCACATGACTGGGGGCAGCTGGGAAATTGACAAAATGTCTAGCCCCATGTCAGATTTCAAAATTGAATTTAAAAAAAATCTGTTTGCTCTTTTGAGAAATGGATTTCAGTGCAGAATTCTGCTGGAGCAGCACTATTAACTGATTCATTTTGAAAAAAATCTTTTTTCCCATGACAGTATCCCTTTAAGCAAGGGAAGAGCGCTTCTAGAAAAGATTATTGAGCCTTGTGCTGTTTTTGTGTTTGTTTGCTGTCAATGCATTTTCTCAATGATCTTGCTTGCTTAAAAAGTCAGGTAATGGCACACATGTATTGGTTAATTTCTATGAGTTTAGGCTCTGGCTCTTGGCTTCTCTGCTGCTCAAGACTTCACTGAACTCTTAAAATTACATCATTTTTATTATAATCTAGACCAGTGATCTCCAACCAGTAGCTCGTGAGCAACATGTTGCTCCTCAACCCCTTGGATGTTGCTCTCAGTGGCCTCAAAGCAGGAGCTTATTTTTGAACTCCAGGCTTTGAGGCAAGTTTTGGTTGTATAAAAAAACAGATGTACTGCCAAATAGAGCCTCAATGTAGGTTGTCCACATAGGGACTACTAAATGGCCAATCACAGCCCTTATTTGGGACCACAGGAACATTTTTCATGCTTGTGTTGCTCCCCAACACCTTTAACTTCTGAATGTTGCTCACAGTTCTAAAGGTTGGGGATCCCTGATCTAGACCATAAACATAAAGAATAGTGAACTGGCCTATTCTACGTATATAGATTTATGCAATGAGAAGCAATGTTCTGCCAGTCGAAGCTTTGCCCTCTTGTTGACCAAAGGAAAGCTAGCAGCCCAGGAGCAAGGAGTAGAGCTAATCGTAGCTCTGTATTTGGGTACGTATTGGGCAGGTCTGGATTGGGATTCATAATAGGCCCTGGCATTTTAACTACTCAGAGGTCCCATACAGCCCCCCCTACCAGTCCAATAGCGACTGTCTATGGCATCTCACAGCAGCCCCATAACCCACAGGTTTCCAGTCCGGGCCTGATACTAGGACATTAATAAAATCACTTTTGTCAAACTGACATAGCTTCAAGGGAACAAAGTTGAATCTGGCAGTATAGACGCAAAGTTGCTCATATTGGGCTGAATCTAAAAGGAATCACTGACCATGACATGGTGACTGGTTAGTTATTTAGATTTAGATGTTCTGTCCCGTTCATTGTGGTTTGGAAACATATTGGGTGACCGAGATCCTGCTGTGTGTGTGTTAGCTTACCCATCATGGTTCACCGTATCCTCAATATTTAGTATATTATAAAATGTCCTGTTTTAGCAGCTTTTTAATCGTTTTAAAAAAAGTTGTCACTTTCTTTTGGGGTTAGCGACCTTGGCAGACAAAAATGCATTGCTCTGTTAGGCTTCAATTGTATTGTTCCTTTATATTACGCATCTTTCTATACAGGCCTCTCCTATTCATATTCTAGTCTCTTATTCAAACCACTACCTGATTACTAGGGTATATCCCTAAACTGATGAATGTTGATGACTTCTAGGGTAAAATGTGCTTGTCAGACACTCCGCAAACATCAGCATTTTAGCGTAATTATTCTAAGTTTACTTTTGTTCGCTGTATAGGGAACGCTAACTCCAAAACAACACATTTCATTTGCACAATGAAAGAATATAACATTCTACATACATTTCCAATATACATTCATTAAATATCACTGGTTTATAACTTGTTTGTAAATATAATTCAAATTTAAAGCTGTATCTGTCAGACATTCACTGGTTTCAAAAGACAGCTAGCAGTGCAGGAAAAGTTTTTTTTTTTTTTTTTTTTGTAAATGTAAACTCTACATGTCCCTTTCTGTTTTCTGCACTGGTTGTTCTGACTTTTGATAAAATGTAGCAGGTCAGCCGTGCATTCTTCTCAGGACTGGTTATCAGTTGGCTTCTGCTACATTTTATTGAAAGGCAGAACCACCAGTGCAGAGGCTAGAAAGAGACATACAGTAATTACATTTACAAATAACAAACTTTCACTGGTTTTAAAACTATTTATTTAAAGCAAACCCATCATGGAAAAACGTCGGTGCAGGCTGATAGAGCCCACAATCCAGTAGGGGGAAATAATTCTATTTTGTGAACAAAGCAGGCCCACTTTGCTCATTATGCAGACGCGTGTGTTGTAGGAACAGGTGACGTCACAGCTCCTCTTATGTCACCTGCATAATAAGTAAGCCGGGACATTCGATTATTATGTGCAAATGAAGACTCACCATGGCTACCCAAGGGGGGGAACAGTGTTTGGATAATTACATAGCAAGCCAGGTGCTGATAATGGAGACTTATAATATGTCACTGTATGTTCTTATGATGTAGACAACGTCCTTTTTACTACCATTGTAATGCCATTGATTACATTCCTCTGTTTCATCCCTGTATATTCAGGAAAGAGCCCAGATGTAAGCCTTGTGTGTATTGTCCATACCACATTGCACATTGTGTGTATAGTTGTTATAGTTAAGGGTTAGCATGCACAAATGTGTGTCTCGTTATTTGTTGTCTTCTGTCCAGTTGCACTTAGTTTTCTTTGTACCTCTCTCTCTCTCCAGGTTGCAGGCCTAAAGAATGGCGGACCTTGGACATAACTTCAGCCTTCAGGATGCCCTGACAGATGGGCCAGCTGAGACGGAACCAGAAGTCAAGCAGGATTTTATAACCTCGTTGGAGAATGAGAAATTTGAAGATGAAGTCGGCGAAACATGCGACAAGTCCAACTATGTTCCCCTGTTGGACGATGATGACATAAAGGAACCAAAGAACAAATTGGAACGTGAGTTTCTAATGGGGTGAAATGAATTATGTGCAATTGTGTAACAGAAAATACATTTGCACTGTATAAGATGTAAACATTCACTTAGTCATACTCCAGTGTTGCTGTACAGATTGAAGCAGTCCAAGCTGTTTGCATGGAGCTTCATTGTGCAGCTCTGTGGTACATCTAAGCTGCTGGTGAGTTAAAGGATAAGTAAACCTTAAAAAGAATATACAATTGATGAAGTTGCTATTCTAAGCACTTTAGCAATGTACATTCATTTTTTTTTAATTCCAAGATATTAAAAGATACATGTACTGTTAATATAAATGTATTTTGTTACAACAGCGCCACCTGACCAGCAAGTAGTCAAGGAGGTTGTCAGGAGAAAGAAAGACGCTGCTCTGATTTTCTTTTGCTTATGAAAAAGAAATAGCAACCTTTCTCACATCTTTCCTAAGCAGAAGAACATCAGCCTCTTTCTTTCTCCTGACAACTTCCTTGACTACTTGCTGGTCAGACTGGTGGGAAACTGACCAGCAGGTGGCGCTGTTGCTACAAAAGTCATTCATATTAACAGTACATGTACCAGTTTGATTTATATATACACACACACACACACATATATATTATAACATTACACAAGCCTGGGTAATTGGGATAACACTTCTTTATTTCTTTGGTTTAAATCAATTTGGTTATACTGACAAAGTCAGATGCTTGTTGTAATCCCTAGGGACAACCCGTTCCTTGCCAGTCAATCATATTCCATTTCCTAAATAGTACATGTATCCCTTAATAGCTCGGAATTAAAAAAATAAATAAAATGAATGTAACATAGTAACATAGTAACATAGTAAGTAAGGTTGAAAAAAGACACATGTCCATCGAGTTCAACCTTTTAAAGGAGACATTGCAAAAGTGCTTAGAATAGCACTCTCATCAGTTTTTCATTCACTTATTTAAAGGTTTACTTATCCTTTAAAAGCTACAGATGCCACGGATAATACGTCTTTTTTAAATTTTTTTTATAGTCTGTGAGTTTCTTATTGGATGGACTAATACAATAATACCATTGTTATCAAAGCTTCCAATAAACCTGAATAAGCATAGAGAACTATTGTGTTGCTTTGTCTGCTACTTGCTATTTTGCATACATTGATGATTAACAGCTGGGAAGCATTGCTGATGTAGTGCAGTGAATGTTGTGCAAATATTCCTCTGCCATCTTTTAAAGGAGAAATCAACCTGTTCTGAAAAAAACCTGTACACCCTCCACCCCCCCAGGCTAACTACTCCCCCCCCCCCCCGGGGAGATGCCCCATACTCCATACTTACCCCTCGCCGCAGATTCTTCCAGCGAAGGTCCACGCTTCCATCATCTTCGTCCTCTGTAAGCTGACTGGGAGATCAGTATTTCTGAACATTCGCAGTTGGAGCAGAAGATGGAAGTGTAGAACTTCGCTTCAAGAATCTGCGGCGAGGGGTAAGTATGGAGTATGGGGCATCTCCGGGGGGGGGGGGGTAGTTGGCCAGGAGGGAGGGGGGTCTACCTGGGTTTGGGGGGTACGGGTTTTTTTTTTTTAGAACAGGTTGATTTCTCCTTTAAATATTAGCATAGGAAAAAAGTAAAATGGCGTTTTCATAGTTCATTTCAAGTAGCGATGCACTGAACCCAGGATTCGGTTCGGGATTTGGCCTTTTTTGGTAGGATTTGGAATCGGCCGAATCCTTCTAGCCGAACTGAATCCGAATAATCTGCATATGCAAATTAGGGACAGGGAGGGAAATCACGTGACTTTTTGTCACAAAACAAAGTAAAAAACGGTTTCCCCTTCCCACCCCTAATTTGCATATGCAAATTATGATACAGATTCAGTTCGGTATTCGGCCGAATCTTTCACGAAGGATTCGGGGTTTTGTGAATGGATTCGGTGCATCCCTAATTTTAAGGTGTGTCTGATATGCTCAAGTATAAACCAGCATAGGGAAAGCTGTTCCCCCCCCCAGCAAAGGCAAAATGCATTGGATGACTGCAATCAAATGTTGTTACTTTTCATATTAATTACTCGTTTTCAACCTGAAGCTGCTTTTCTCTGCAGTAGCAACCAAACTTGTTTGCAACCATTGACAGCAGAGCCCCTAGTGGCTGTTAGCTGGAACTGCTGTTGTCCATAATACATGTTCATTCATTCAGTTGTAGGTCTTTTCTAAGGGCTTGTTTGTGTGATGGAGGATTATTGTATGTTCCCCATCAATTATGTCCCTTATTTCCTTTTAAAGGCTTTGTCACTGTGCCTGATATCCAATCATAGCTAGGTCAAGGCTAAGAACAAGCAACACAAGCATCTCACTTGGCTTGCTCAAAGCATTTGCAAAGAGCTACCATATAACTCTGCCAGTGCATGTATTCTTAACTAAGTCCAATTCAGCAGGAACCGCTCATAGTGTAAGCAATCACTGGTGATCCTTTGTAGTACATGCAATGATCACTTTCTCATTATTATTTTTGCTGGTACACTATCTCTAGTAATAATAATAATAATAATAATAATAAATATTTTAGTACACATAATGAGAACTGGGTTGGAATTTGATCTCTCTGTATACTGGAGCAGATTGTTGTTTTCTTGAACTCCATGTTATCACATACGTACCCGTAACAAAAACCTGTTGTTGCAGATTCTGCCGCACCTCATGAGTCCATTATGGAGAATGGGGAGCACAACCTTGGAGAAAATGAAGTCACAGGTGAGATGAGTTTTTTCCCTCTTCGTACATTTTCGAAAAAAGTTATATTTATTTTTTGTTTCTCTGAGTGCTTTGAAAATATTGAAAAATATGTTGTTATACAAACTGCTATCTCTGGTTGTTTCCTGAGCTGATAAGGCAAGGTGTGGATGCACTGGTTTACCCAACTATTGACTATTCCAATTTTCCTTATTTTTATATGGTACGGTTATTTTTCCAGTCTTTCCTGTAACTCATGTGAAGGTGCAGCCAGTTTTGAGTCTTTATTTACTATGTTGTTTTCTGGCCATTTCATTATCGCTCTTCATAGTTCTCATGAAGTCTTATCCTCTCAGAAGGACCCAGCACAGGGCTTGGAAAGACAAATATTTCAAGTCTATTAACTGCCTGTACAAAGTGGAACTGTAAAAGTATCCAGGCACAGTGTTTTTTTTTCTACAGCCTGTATAGAGATAAAATTATACTCTACCAGCATAATTTATTTCCCTGCACTAAGCATAGTGTTGTATTGGAAAGACCTCCTACAGTTATGTTATACAGCAAGATACCATAAAAAGTATAGGTATTCCCACTTTCTAAGCACAGTTTAGCAGGAACACCCCCTCTAAGTCTGCTCATAGTCTGTACTGAGAGATCCCATAAAACTATGGCAGCATAGGTATTCCCCTGTACTAAGCACAATTCAGCAGGAACAGTCCCTAAGTTTGCTCATAGTCTGTACAGAGAGATCCCATAAAACTATGGCAGCATAGGAATTCCCTGTACTAAGCACAATTCAGCAGGAACAGTCCCTAAGTTTGCTCATAGTCTGTACAGAGAGATCCCATAAAACTATGACAGCATAGGTATTCCCTGTACTAAGCACAATTCAGCAGGAACAGTCCCTAAGTTTGCTCATAGTCTGTACAGAGAGATCCCATAAAACTATGGCAGCATAGGTATTCCCTGTACTAAGCACAATTCAGCAGGAACAGTCCCCTAAGTTTGCTCATAGTCTGTACAGAGAGATCCCATAAAACTATGGCAGCATAGGTATTCCCTGTACTAAGCACAATTCAGCAGGAACAGTCCCTAAGTTTGCTCATAGTCTGTACAGAGAGATCCCATAAAACTATGGCAGCATAGGTATTCCCTGTACTAATGATGGTTTAGGAGAATATAGTGGCAAATTAAACAAAGCCTCTTTTTATGTGCCAGGAACGGTTATTCAAGTCTGGAGATTTAGTATGGATACCTGGATTAAAATGAAAAAGCAAGGTCTTCTTCAATTTTAGATGCCAGCTGTTATTAGTTTAGCACACTGCAAAGTTGAATGATATCATTAATGATTCATAGCATATTTCACAAATCAGTTTTGCACCTCTTCTTTAATTCCTGTCTGCTGGCAAGACTTATGTAGGCCTGGGACCCCTGGGAAACAAAGAGGGAAATGACTTTGCCAAGGGCATTGCTAAGATGTGTCAATCTTATATGGTGTTTTCCAAGTACTTTACGTTAGATGCAGCTTGTATTTGTGCTTTAATATTGCATGACATTCAACAGAAAACTGAAAGGTGGTGAGATTTTGTGCTGGCTTTGGCTTCTTAGGAATTTGCTGACCCTTTTAACTACAAAAATCTTATGTGTGACCATGAAGAGCAAAACAGGAGCAGCAGAAATGTATGTTTCTTCTAGGGAAAAATATGTCTGCACCAATGTAAATATTGAGAATGTTTAATTATTGGCAATTGCAGTGAGTGTCACTCGGCATTTACACAGGTATTTCCTACCTGGCTTCTGGTTCATCCATCATGGACCCCAGGATAAGGTGACAGACAGGTTTTATTGTGTCAAATCACTGTGTTAACAAATATCTTACATTCATTTTTCTTTAACAGGAATATTATTCTTTCCTGCTGGGGGCACCCAAACATTTCATTTGAGAATTTGTATAGTTCCCATGTGTCCAACTGTGATCAGGGCATTAATATGCATTGGAGGGGGAGTGAGAAATGTTAGTACAGTTAACAAATGTTTTATTCATATTTCAATATTCTTGTTTAAGCGGTCAATATAACTACAGGTAAACTTCATATGATGGGTGATGCCCTCTCCACCAAGCCTGCACAGATATACTGTGTACTGAATTAATTCTCCCTATACTCATTCCTTCTATCTGCTGATTGTTAGTTTGGTTTCCATAGCTCTATCATAGTAAATTAGGTTGGCACACATGGTTTTACAAACACTATTGTCTCTATAACAAATGTTTGCTTGTCCCCATGTTGCCTGTTATTGCTATTTTACCCCCGTGTCCCTCCACTGAAATAAAAGCCGACAAATTAAATTGACCCTTTAGCTGGTCAGAACTAAATCTGGAAAGATAAGGCTCCTACGCCTCCCATAAAGTTTTATATAAAGTTTTATTTAAAATTTTCATTGGTGCATTTTATTTATCTCTCTTTCTGTTATATATACATAGGAGTGTGTTTGGGGGAATCCAGTGTTTGGAAGGAGTATGTGATCCATGTAACTGGTTTCTATTTTCTTTAGGGCAGAGACACACGCGGCAATTCTGGGAGATTAGTCGCCCGGCGACAAATCTCCTCTTCCTCGGGGCGACTAATCTCCCGAACTGCCTTCCCGGCGGCTAGAATGAAAATCGCAGATGGGACGGCACTCGCAGCGATTCGTTTTCTGAAGTCGCCCGAAGTTGCCTCATGAGAAAACTGAGTGTCTTCGGAAAATGAAGCGATCCGATTGACGTCCGACTGGAGATTTTCATTCTAGCCGGTGGGGAGGCAGTTCAGTGAGATTAGTTGCCCCGAAGAGATTTGTCGCCTGGCGACTATTCTCCCCGAACCCGAGTGTGTGTCTCTGCCCTTAATCTTGTGAGTTTATACTTGGTTTATCCTGGGCTCCAAGGAAATGTTCACCCACTATTTATAATAAACTGGGCAAATGCTGATTGCAAATATACCATAAGTGAGTGTAAAATTCAAACCTATCGGGAGCCATTTGTAATGTAACATTGAGATTCCTCTGTTTGAGCCTTTAGTTCCTTAGTAACATTACTGGGCATGACATGAATGTGTGCATACTACAAGGATGTAAATGCAGCAGAAATGTGTGTTTGGAATTATATAAGCCATGGTTCCCAGGAGCCCCTCGCTCTCCTTCTGTTTGGCCGTGTAGTTATCCAGTTGCCACCTGCTCTCTCTCCCATGCGTTTCTTGGCGTCACACTTCCCATTAGTAATATGCCCCTGGGGAAGTCAAATGGTAGGGCTGTTGTTGCAATATACCAAGTACAATTTTGTCTTGCATAAGCTAGCCATACACGCAGAGATCCTCTTGTTTGGGTAAGGTCGCCAAGCCAGCGGATCTCTCCCATATGCCAATTTTGAGGTTGGAGATATCGGATGATCCTATTGTGAGCTCTAGGGCTGAACGATCATATCTCAAAGCAGGAAATACAGGCGGTGGGATCGAGGACTAATCAACAAACTGATGCGGTCTCGATCCAACGGAATTTTTAAATCTTTCTGATTTTTGGCCAAATATTCATCAGGGAAGCCAGGTAGGAGGGCCCCATACAAAATGGCAGTCGCTAGGGAAAATTTGCCAAAACGACGCTTCACACTGACATTACAAATTTACTAAAGGGTACTCTGCAGCTTCATCAAAAGTGCAAATTTTCCACTGAGTTACCCTTTTAGCCAGAGTTTCCTTTGCCAGCTTAGACCTGGGGATCTGAAGCTACATCCTCCTCAATCTTATGTCCGTGACATCTTTATGTTTAAAAGCTGCAACTATTAAATATATTTTTTTTTAAAAGTTTTGCTACGCAGAAAGTAACGCTAGCGAAAGTTCGCTATGAAATGCTTTTGTCTGCCAAGACATAACTTTGCATTTTGACGAATAAGCGTATGGCTGCGATTTTAGCGGCTCACCAAGTTCTGCAAAGTGTGGCGGAGCCTTCGGAGGCGAATATTTAGTAAATTTCAGTCTGGGTCTGTCGGCAGCTAATATCGGCCTGCACTCTCCTGCATAAATCATTGCATAATTGGGAGTCCATACATCTGATTTCCATATATCTTTCACCACAGACAGAGGGATATGCCCCGGTTCCAAAGGCAGCCAATAAGGAAATACGTTTTTATATCAAGATATATATCCCAAGGCTTGTATTTAGTAAAAATTATTTATTTATTAAAGTTCATATTTAAAAATTAGATACATACTGACCCCACATGGCCCACCTTACGCGTTTTGTACCCTCCGGTACTTAGTCATAGGTGTCTCTGAAAAGTAATCTGGGTTTTTGGGCATGTATAGGTAAGATCACAGGAAGCCCTTTCTTCTGAAGCACCTTATTATCTAACTTTCTCTTTCAACAAACTTAGACAACTGTCCTTCAACTGCTTTGTGTGAAACTGATATAGTGACTGTTTTACTAACCACTTGTGCTTCTGCTTCTCTTCCTTCCCTTTCTGACTTTCCCTCATCTGCCTTCCCTCCCTTCCCTTTCTTTTTTCCACTCCCTCTAGAAACCTAGAATCTTTCTCCTCACACTGGAACACTCAAACTTTGCTTTATCTTCCAACACGTCCAGCACTTGGACATTAGTGGATAGAAGAAGTAACGGCTAGCTCTGCTGATGGCTTCTCCACCGCCTTCCTCTTCCTCACTGTCCGTGCTCTGCAGTGTTTGCTGAAACCCTCTGTGTAAGCACAAATCCTAAAATGTGCCAGTTTCCCGTCCTCTATCATCTTCTGCCATTAAATGCTCGGCTTCATATATTGCATTGGTTCATTTATTTGATTATAAAATACCCACTCAATGAAAGATTGGAGATGTAATAGTAAATTCATTGTGCATTTGTGAGAGATGGCTCTACCATGGGCTGCATTATGCTCCCTCCTATGTTCCTCGATGAAGAACATTCCTGACCTGCTGCCGCCTTTCCTACACTTAGATCCAGTGTCTACAGACAGATATTTGGGAATTTTCATTAGAAACTCCCATCTTTACCAGCTGACTGAAGGAGGTGCCAGGTTTATTGGTGCCCTCTAACGTACTAACACTCTACTGCTATTACAACATTAATATATTGGCCAATGGTGTAGTTTGGTGTTTCACCTTTCTTTTTAGAGCTTTTCTTGTAACAACCACTAAATAAACATTTTAACAACTAACCCAAACCAATGATGTTTTATCTGTTTGTGCAACTCCTAGCCCATGCAGTTGTGGAATAACTTGACCAGTAAAGTCTAATGGTGCAAATGCATTTGAAAAGGAGGAACCTTATGTAGTTACATTCTCGTCTGTAACAAGAGTTTAGGGACAGTGGACCAATTCTTGGGGTAAATCCTTGGTTGTTAGCCCTCTTTTCTCTGTATGGCAGTCATACGAAATGAGTTGATGAGCCCTATTTGGCAATCGGTAAAATGGGGCTTAACTGATTTAAAGGAAAACTATACCCCCCAAACAATGTAGGTCTCTATAAAAAGATATTGCATAAAACAGCTCATATGTAAAACCCTGCTTCATGTAAATAAACCATTTTCATAATAAAATACTTTTCTAGTAGTATGTGCCATTGGGTAATCATAAATAGAAAATTGCCATTTTAAAAAACAAGGGCCGCCCCCTGGGATCGTAGGATTCACTGTACTCACAAACAGACCAACAAACCATACATGTTAGGTCACATGAGCCAATTAACAGACAGAGTTGTGTCTTTTGCTTCCTCACTTCTTCCTGTTACAGTTAGAGCTGCAGTATTTCTGGTCAGGTGATCTATGAGGCAACACACAGACCATCACGAAATGGTGGCTCAAGGCAAGAGATGTAAAAGGGCAAGATTTACATAAATATATATTCCAGTTTGGTAAGATTCTTTAATATGTCACTTAATATGATATGAACTATATGTTGCATAAGTGTTCATTTTGGGGATATAGTTTTCCTTTAACTCCAGGCACCTTCTGCAGCCCCATTGGAGATTGCCATGGAGGTTGCAGTGTGTGCCATACTGCAACTGCAACTTTTTGCTACTAAGCAGAACTTGTCTGGATACAGACATGGAAGGTTCAGTACAATGTGCTTTTTAGAATAAAAGTTCAACCCCCGTGGGGAATGGGGGGGTGGTTCTTTGAATACATTCACTCAGTGGGAGACTACTCCATCACTTATCCTAACTCAACACGTTTAGTTGATCAGAGAAGAACTAACCACATAGTGAGATTCGGTTGCTAGTGATCCCACAGGATAGAATTTGGATCAAGGAAACTTCACTTGAAATTATGAAACGCGCCTTTTCCACATTGTTGCAGCCTTCACTCCATACTGGGATGTTGCCTGGTATGAAATTTAGTTTTAAAGAGGTACAGTACCCTAAAGTTATCCAGAAACCTGTTATCCAGAAAGCTCAGAATTGCGGGAAGACCATCTCCCAGAGAGTCAATTTCAATCAAATAATTCAAATTTGTAAAAATTGATTTCCTCTTTCTCTGTAATAATAGAACAGTACCTCTTACTTGATAATATAATAAATTCTTATTGAAGGCAAAACAATCCTATTGGATTTATTTGATGTTTAAGTGTTTTTTTTTTTTTTAGCAGACAATATACAGTAATCCTGATTATAGAAAGATTGCTTATCCTGGTAAAAGCCCAGGTACCAAGCATTCCTATACTAACTATAATCAGGCTTAAGGGCTGGTAAACATGCACTGCTTGTTGGCCCTACCGGCTACAAGGTCTAACTAAGAGCATTATAAAACTATGAAGGTTTGTAGTAGGTTATATATAAAGAACTGGCAGTTGAGGGCATCTAGGGGGCTTTAGGCTTTAGTCACCCTATTGACCTGTCTACTAAAATGTGGTTTTACTTAATTGCACTATTAAACTGTTGCTATTTTACATAACTTTCCCTGACATCCCTAGTGCTGATGGATACCTTTGTATGCACACAAGAGGTAAGTAAAATGGCCACATGGTTCTCTGTTGTTTTTTTAAAAAGAAGCACCAGCCAGGTGAAATTTTTTTTAGCAATGTGTGAATAATTGACTCCCCCAGGGAATTCACATTTCTTTGTCCTTTAAAGGGTTTTTTTACGTTTCAAGCACCTAGTTGTAGAGTTCTGCAGCGGGACGGGTACCCGCGGGTTACCCAAAAAAAAAAAAAGCGGGTACCCTGTGGGATGAGGGTAGGATTTCAGGTGTGGGTATAGATATGGGTCGCGGATCTTCAAGGTGTGTTTCATCTAAATTTCTTATCTTGCGTTTATATTTTAAAATTTTACAAAACTTGTTTCTGTCCCGCCCACTTTTGATGACGTCGCTTCCGGTTTGCAGAATCATCACTTCCTGTTTGATGGTGGTCGTCAGGTTGCAGATAAGGCAAATGTGGGTCCGGGTTGGGTAGCGGATCAAAGTGGGTAAACATGCGGGTTGTGGTTTGGCATGTGGGTTTGCGTCAGGTCTGAGTCTTAGAAATTGGTTGCGTGCAGGACTCTACCTAGTTGTTTTCAGACAGTTCTCCAGAGATAAAGACTTTTTCCAATTAATTTATATTTTCTATGTGTGACGGTTTTTCTAATATTGAAGTGTAAAGTTTCATTTTTCACCTTCTGAAGCAGCTCTGGGAGATGGGGTCGCTGACCCTATTCTGAATTGATACATTTAGTTGGTACATTTATCTTTGTCCCTGCTGAGCAGAATCCCTGGGTTTCATTAAAGGCAGCTTTTCGAATTGATACAATAGTTACTGATACTCCAGAGATGCTGCTGAGAAATGGATCAAATGTTGCAAAATTAGCAGTTTACAGTCTGCACCTGAATTACTGAGCTGCCAAACTCAAACACTACCCACAGAAATGTTCAACTTTAGTTACCTTATAAACACTTTATTTAGTTCAGTTATTTTCAGACTTTTTTTCAATTACTTTCCATTATTTATGTTTTGCTGTTTTTCCAAAATCCAAGTTTAAAGTTGAATGTTCGTGTCTCCGCTGTTTGAGTCTGACAAGCTCAGTAATTCAGGTGCAGACTCTAAACTGTTTAAAATTTTGCAACATTTAGTTGATCCATTTCTCAGCAGTATCTCTGGATTATTAGTAACTATTGTATCAATTCTAACAGCTGCCTGTAATGAAACCCAGGGATTCTGTTCAGCAGGGACACAGATAAGAAATGGATCAATTTAGAAGTTAAAGGGATCCTGTCATCGGAAAACATGTTTTTTCCAAAACACATCAGTTAATAGTGTTGCTCCAGCAGAATTCTGAACTGAAATCCATTTCTCAAAAGAGCAAACAGATTTTTTTATATTCAATTTTGAAATCTGACATGGGGCTAGACATTTTGTCAATTTCCCAGCTGCCCCATGTCATGTGACTTGTGCCTGCACTTTAGGAGAGAAATGCTTTCTGGCAGGCTGCTGTTTTTCCTTCTCAATGTAACTGAATGTGTCTCAGTGGGACTTGGATTTTACTATTGAGTGTTGTTCTTAGATCTTCCAGGCAGCTGTTATCTTGTGTTAGGGAGCTGCTATCTGGTTACCTTCCCATTGTTCTGTTGTTTGGCTGCTGGGGGGGAAAGGGAGGGGGGTGGTATCAGTCGAACATGCAGTACAGCAGTAAAGAGAGACTGAAGTTTTTATCAGAGCACAAGTCAAATGACTGGAGGCAGCTGGGAAATTGACAATATGTCTAGCCCCATGTCAGATTTCAAAATTGAATATAAAAAAACCTGTTTGCTCTTTTAAGAAATGGATTTCAGTGCAGAATTCTGCTGGAGCAGCACTATTAACTGATTCATTTTGGAAAAAAAAAATGTTTTTCCCATTACAGTATCCCTTCAACAAGGGTAGGGGACCCCCATTCCCAGAGCTGCTTTAGAAGGTAAAAAAAGACACTTTATACTTCAATATTAGAAAAACGGTGACACATATAAAATAGAAAGTAATTGGAAAAAGTCGTTATTTCTGTTGATCTATCGGAAAACAACTAGTTGTTGGAAGAAGAACAACCCCTTTAAACTTATTTATTCGAAATTCTGAAAAAATGTAAAAAATTGAGTCATTGAAAAAATTCTGTATTTCTGGGGAAAATCTGAAAACAATTGAACTGAAAAAAAGTGTTTGGAAGGTGAACAACCCCTTTAAGTTGTTTGGGTGGCTATATGTCCCCTTTAAAGAGCAACTGGAGGGCTGCAGGTTAGAAAGGGTTAAAATGAGGATGAAGAGGGGCAATAGCAGCCCTCAGAAGTCTCCAGTTTATGTTCTGTTATCCTGCTGTATTTATGCAGTAATAGACTGTCACACGTTCGTTAGTCATATCTAATTTGGAAGCTTCATTTCACATCTGTTCCCATGGAGCATCTGGCAAGGTAACAGCATTGTTATTCACTGACTTTCCTCCTGGCCTTGGCTGGGCCCGGTGTGAAGAGAGAGAAGCTTTCTGCGGAGCAGATTTAATTCTGGGAGCTCTGTGTCTGCACATTGGCTTTGTGACCTACTTCTCCGATTCCTTGCACAGCTTGAGCGGCTGCTAAATATAGAGCAGAGAGAAAAGGCATCGGCGAGCTGCTGGAGAAAAGCACATTCTTCTGCATTTTCCACATTTCATCATTTATACCGACGTGGACAAGATCTAAATATGTCCGGTTTCTTTGGAAGTGTCTCTATCCTGGCCCTGATGGAGAGATCATGTCTGGCTTAGGGAATGTGCAAAATCATTCCTCCTGATTCCATAGTCACACAGCTTACACTCTCATGTGCACATTGTGGCTCTGGAGTCATGAAACAAGCAAAGCCCAGAGGATGAACTCATCTTCATTCACATTCCTTTGAGCTCTCACTTTCCCCTCAATGTGCTTATTTGCACTGGCACCTGCTAAGACAGAGCCTGAATAAACCTGCAGCATACAGAATCCTTTTTTTTTTTGTCTGGTTTCATGACAGATAGTTCTACATAACCTGATTGTTTGCTAGTCTTCAGTGCCATTTCCTTGCCAGAAGGGATATTCCTGTAATAGTTTAGCAAATCACTTTGTGTGCCAATCCACCCTCTGAAATAGCATTACTTGGCTTTCTGTGACTTCTAATATCCTTATCATTTACGTGGGGGGGGGGTATATTATCCCTTATAATACATAAGTGATACTTAGAGTTCCCTGTATAACTCAGCCTGCAGCCTTGTGTCTTTATATGGTCACAGAACAACCCCTCAGTGACTTCTAATATCCTTATCATTTACAGTAGGGGGTACATTATCCCTTATAATACATGAGTGATACTCAGAGTTCCCTGTATAACTCAGCCTGCAGCCTTGTGCCTTTATATTGTCACAGAACAACCCCTCAGTGACTTCTAATATCCTTATCATTTACAGTAGGGGGTACATTATCCCTTATAATACATGAGTGATACTCAGAGTTCCCTGTATAACTCAGCCTGCAGCCTTGTGCCTTTATATGGTCACAGAACAACCCCTCAGTGACTTCTAATATCCTTATCATTTACAGTAGGGGGTACATTATCTCTTATAATACATGAGTGATACTCAGAGTTCCCTGTATAACTCAGCCTGCAGCCTTGTGTCTTTATATGGTCACAGAACAACCCCCCAGTGACTTCTAATATCCTTATCATTTACAGTAGGGGGTACATTATCCCTTTATAATACATGAGTGATACTCAGAGTTCCCTATATAACTCAGCCTGCAGCCTTGTGCCTTTATATGGTCACAGAACAACCCCTCAGTGACTTCTAATATCCTTATCATTTACAGTAGGGGGTACATTATCCCTTATAATACATGAGTGATACTCAGAGTTGCCTGTATAACTCAGCCTGCAGCCTTGTGCCTTTATATGGTCACAGAACAACCCCTCAGTGACTTCTAATATCCTTATCATTTACAGTAGGGGGTACATTATCCCTTATAATACATGAGTGATACTCAGAGTTCCCTGTATAACTCAGCCTGCAGCCTTGTGCCTTTATATGGTCACAGAACCCTTCAGTTGCTTATAATTTACAGTAGGGGGTACATTTTATTTTTAAAATACACTGGGGGTGTTTTATGAGTAATGGGCACATTTTCTCCTTGTCAATCAAGCATTGATTGATGCTGTGAGTTACTGGCCAGGTGCATGTTTTACAGAAAGCTAAGAATGCTATGGCCTGGACTAGGCTGGTGTCTGTACCAGGCTCCCTGCAGTAAATGTTGGTGCACAAGTTCTGTTACCCAGATGTGCATTCAGTGTGTGCTATATGGATCCCTGTAACTAACCTCTCTCCTTGGAATCTGTGCTTTCTCCACCAACCTTGCTATTCCCCAAGGTCACCAGTTTATCAAACTGGCCTATCAGCTGTTTCAGAAAGATGGCATTTGTCTCAAATTCTGCTGCACAAAGGTACTTTTTCTATTTTTGGCACAATGGTTTCTTCTATTACAACACCGGGCAGGAAACAAGATCAGATCTGCAGTATTTAAACGGGTTGTGTCACATTGAGACTTTCAGTTTTTCACCCTCCTTCTAATACAACATTTCTACAATGTTCCTCGTTATAAAAATATTAATCTCATCCCAGCCTTTGACATGAGACCTATTGGGTAACTGGCCTGGTATCTGAAAAATCTTGGCCAGTGATGATTTGACATGTCCTTGTACCATTTCAGATACAAGCACAACTCAATGTGGCATTTAGATACAGTTCATAACGGTCCTTTTCATAATTTAAACCCGTGGCACAATTCTTTTCACTGGGCTCGTCAACAGTTGCAGGCTCTGCCTCCTTTTATTTTAAAAGGGATTTTTTTTTTTTTGACATGAGCTCATTCCTTAGGGCTCTTGTATAAAAAGAGCAAAAAACAGTGACCTTCCAAAAATATAAATATATTTTCTAAAATTCACTCTTGCTTTTCTTAAAGGGTTGTTCACATTCCAACACTTTTTTTCAGTTCAGTTTGTTTCAGACAGTTCACCAGAAGTACGAGACTTTTCCCATATATATTTTATATTTTCTATGTGTGACTTGTTTTTCTAATATTGAAGTGTAAAGTTTCATTTTTAACCTTCAATACTCCAGAGATGCTGCTGAAAAATGTATCAACTCAACGTTGCAAACTTGTAACAGTTTAAGGTGGCCATGGACACACAGATCTATCGTACGATTTGAGGATTCGTCCGATTTTCGGATCGTGTGTGGCGTGTGCCGACATCTTTCGTCCGGCGGAGATCGGTCGATCGGTCAGGGTTGATTTTGACTCGACCGATCCCGCCGGAGCCCATTGCGCATCGTAATCAGATCATTCGGCCATACGGCCGAACAATCAGATTACCCCCGATATAGCCGTGCTCGTTAATGGCATATCGGGGAAATTTCCGCTCGTTTGACGATGTTGCCAAACGAGCGGATCTTTGCGTCTATGGCCACCTTAAGAGTCTGCGCTTGAATTTCTGAGCTGAAACACCAAAGAAAGGAACATTCAACTTAAAATTTTGGAAAACCGGTAAAAAATTCAAAATGGAAAGTAATTAATAAAAGACTTTATTTCTGGTGAACAATCTGAACTGAAAAAAAGTTTTGAAAAGTGAAGAGCTCCTTTAATTAACATTTTATATAAAATGCAGAGGGAATTGAAGTCCCAGATCTAATCACTTCACCATGCGGCAAAATCAAGTCGGGGGTTACGGGATTTTGCTAAACGAATGGGTAATGGTTTATATGATATGACTATGATTTATTTTTTTTATATATGATATGCCTTCAATGTAACTGGAATGTGTGAGCCTCTGTGTATAAACACTGGATGGTATACATGTGCTTCCTTCTGCTGCACTTTACTTGCAGCAGTATAAATGTCTCTATAGCAACAGATATGCTTCTATGGGGGTGAATGGTAATAATGTCCTGGTGCTGATAGGCACTCCAAGAGTAGTGTTCTTTTCCCATTAACAGCAAAAGTTCAGAATATATAGCTTGATAGATTTATTGTTAGGCACTTCCCTTTAAAAAGCCAGAGTAATCCCAGGTTTATACAAGTGAAAGAATCTATAGCTATAGAGAAGGTTATTTACACGCTATAATGCTGTTTTTTCCCTGTCCACTAGGTACAGTTAAACTACATGCCATTTCCAAAATATATTTTATAACAGCTGCAAGCCTATAGCTGCTAATACTGGAACATTACACTTCCACCTGTCTGAATTCTGAGTGTAGTAACTCATGCACACCCTATCCCCGAGATCAGGCTCTGCACATGATACATGATTCTACTCCTAGAACTCTATCCTGGGGGTTTCACTTTTAGAACAGCAAGTTGGCCTTCACCTCAAGTCCTTCACCTTTTTGTGTCTGTCTGGGCTCAGAGAACCCTACATTTTGGGAACAGGATTTTGTCCAGTTTCATATTGTAGCCAGATTATCCCATATGGAGCTTGTAAACTGCAAACAGTTCAAAATGGATCTGGTGGTCCTGTTGGG
This sequence comes from Xenopus laevis, assembly GCF_017654675.1. NCBI lineage: Eukaryota > Metazoa > Chordata > Amphibia > Anura > Pipidae > Xenopus > Xenopus laevis. Next base: position 3,428,563 of record NC_054382.1, on the reverse strand, counting down.
GTACATCGCTGTTCTACTCGGAATTCTTTTAGGGGGTCTTTCATGAATATATGTTTTCTAAAGCTCCATGTAAAGCAGAAGAAAATGGATGGTCTCTGCAGAGCTAAAGACGAAACACTGTTTTATTTATTTTTTGTGCTTCTGGTCCCTTTAAATATACCTGTCCTGTACATAAGAGCTGTTGCCTGCATCTGATGCTTTATATTACACTCTCCCTGAGAGTCACAGACTGCTGTAAGGGCAGCAAATCGAGTCCTGCGCAGGTCCATTTTTTGCGACCCGTACCCGCAACTCGCAAACTTACCCGATTGGACCCGCTACCCGACCCACAAGTACCTTATCCGCAATCCAGACCCGCTGACCATCAAGAATCAGGAAGTTCTGTCATTGTAAACTAGAAGTGACATCATCGGAAGTAGAAGTGATCAGAAAAAAGGAGTAAAAATCATTATTGAGAAGAACCGCCTACCTGCACCCGAAACTTCTACCCGCAGGTTTTTGCAGGTAGCCCGTGGCTACCCGCAGATAACTGACCTGCTGCAGGACTCTAGCAGCAAACGATTGAGCTTTTGGCTGAATGGAAAGGTTATGCAGGCAGCGGAATTTATTTAGAACAGAATCTAGGTCAGTACTTGTCTGTGTGACTCTTTGTAGAATGATAGGTTACTACACAGCCTGTTCACATGGAGAGGTGTAAGAAAACCTAATTTACATCTCTCACTTGAATTCTATTCCAAGGGCCAAGTCTGAATGGCTGTGGAAGAGAATTGCTTCAAACCCATTTGTAGCCATGTTTACCTTGCTCTCTAATATAAACTGTACCCCCTATATTCTTTTTCAGTTAACATAATCAAAGATCGAGTCTTCCTTCATCCTCAAGGGAATGCTCCCCTTAGTTTTTCTATGATGTACAAGTGTTGCCATAGTGTTATTGGAGTGTCAAATGGAAGATAAACAGTGAATGTGTATATTTGAAGGAAATCTAAATATTAAACCACTGTATGGGCTGTAATGCCAGCCAAGCATTTCAATAGCCCTCCAACTTGTTCAGCCATCTTTTGTGTCCGTGGCACTGCACATGCTCAGTGTATTCTAGGCTGCTGTTGGGAAGCTGAACTTAGGCGTTGTGGGAAATCACTAAGCCATTAGCACATATTAATTGAGGTTACATCTTCAAAGGAACTGATGCTGCAGAGCAGGTTTGTAATCAATTCTGACACAGAATGCACTGGTTTTGGAATGGTGAGTCTGTGCAGGGGGAATGGTGGGTCGGTGCAGGGGGAATGGTGGGTCGGTGCAGGGGGAATGGTGGGTCGGTGCAGGGGGCGATGGTGGGTCGGAGCAGGGGGAGATGGTGGGTCGGTGCAGGGGCGATGGTGGGTCGGTGCAGGGGGCGATGGTGGGTCGGTGCAGGGGGCGATGGTGGGTCGGTGCAGGGGGCGATGGTGGGTCGGTGCAGGGGGCGATGGTGGGTCGGTGCAGGGGGCGATGGTGGGTCGGTGCAGGGGGCGATGGTGGGTCGGTGCAGGGGGCGATGGTGGGTCGGTGCAGGGGGCGATGGTGGGTCGGTGCAGGGGGAATTGGGGGGTCGGTGCGGGGGAATTGGGGGGCCGTGCAGGGGGAATTGGGGGCCGTGCAGGGGGAATTGTGGGTGTATGTAGATCAGTCTTATTTCATTGCACTGCTATTTTTAACATCTTGATGGTAACGTTTTAGTGATTCTAGTAATGGTGACCTGGAACATGCCATCAGCATACACCATGTATAAATGCAACTATCCAGAGTAAACCTGGGCATGAATTGTGTGTATATTACACATATGCTAAATGCACAGAAAAGCAGCAGGACATTATACCTGGCTGACACTGAATCCTGACCAGTGGTGTAACTAGATATTACTGGGCCCCACTGCAAATTATTTTTTAGGCCTCCAAAATTTCTAGAGGTTGTCCTGTTTTGCCAATATTTATGAAATTATATACGAACTAGACATTAAGCCTGTTAAATTAACGGGCGCTAGAACATATGTAGTCAGACGGTCCGTGGGGCACATGCACAGTAGCGCAATCCCACGGACACAGGGACTGGACGCAGAGACATTCCAACTTTATTATATAAAGGATTGGGGCCCCTATACCACCTGGTTCCCCCTGCAGCCGCAGGGTCTGCTTCCTCTGCAGTTAAACCCCTGATCCTGACTGTATTGCTGTATCTGCAGTCCCCTTTTAATGGGTCGTGAGGGTGCGACACAGCACAGGCTTGTACACCAGTAGCCCCCGGCTATTTTCCTGTTCACTAATTAAATGTGACATGGCTGGCTGCAAGCCTTATCCAGAACATGGTAGGACTGCAGCTATTTTAGGGATTAGACAGACACCCAGGCCTGGTGGATAAATACAAATACATGGCTGATCTGTCCGATTCCCATATTCTCCATCACAAACCTGAACTGACTCTGCTTTCATTGTAGCTGCCAGCTGGAGACAACACCCATAAGGGTGCAGTGAATAACATTAATATTGATGGATGGCAGTTTTAACACAAGCAGTAGCAGAAAGGCAGGGAAGTTATGATTATCATATAGATTTACATTTGAAAGCCGAATTCTTTCAGTTCCAGGTTTGGTGTCATTCTGATTGGCTTTGAAGTACCAAGAAAGGAGCTTTTCCCATTACACTACTGACCTTCAGCAATTACTTACATTTCATTGGGAATGTGGGAATGTTAGTTTGCACACACTACTGAATATATTTGTCATGCTGGATGGGTTAAACATAGTAAGCAGCTTTGTCTGAATGCTGGATGGAGCTTAGCATAAGCTTGCTTACCATGGGGCTTGTATAGCAACCATTTGAGGATCAGCTAGAGGCCGCAACATGTTAATCATAAGCTGCCCACAGTCCTGGTTTTTCCTGATCACTGGAAAAACATCTATAGTATTAGGGTCTCCAAACAGTGTAATGATTACTCACCACAAACTGAAAGTGGCCCAGGTGCACCACCCTCAACCATCATTAAGTGTTGATGACACGAAACGCGTCAGGCTGAGGACACAATAAACTTTGTTCACTATGACTTGTTGCCTGGTGGAATTTTGCCTTATTTGAGTGCCTGCTCCATATTGGTTTGTCGGTTTTCCTGATCACTGGCTGATCAATATCTTACATTCTCTGATTCTATTCCTAAGGAAGCCTGCAGCTTCTTTGGTATTTGCTATGTAACTTCAGCAGAAACAGCCCCCTTAAGGTGGCCATACACGAAGATCCGCTCATTTGGCAAGGTTGCCAAGGTCGATCGATATCTGGCCGATTTTTGGCCTGATATTGATCGGTTGGACCTGTCTGGAGCCCCCACACATGGGCAGATAAGCTGCCGAAACGATCTAAAGGACCGTGTATGGCCACCTTAAGTTTACTCATAGTCTGTACAGAGAGATCCCATAAAGCTATGACAGCATAGGTATTCCCTGTACTAAGCACAATTCAGCAGGAACAGCTCCTAAGTTTGCTCATAGTCTGTACAGAGAGATCCCATAAAACTATGGCAGCATAGGTATTCCTCTGTACTAAGCACAATTCAGCAGGAACAGTCCCCTAAGTTTGCTCATACTCTGTACAGAGAGATCCCATAAAACTATGGCAGCATAGGTATTCCTCTGTACTAAGCACAATTCAGCAGGAACAGCCCCTAAGTTTGCTCATAGTCTGTACAGAGAGATCCCATAAAACTATGGCAGCATAGGTATTCCCCTGTACTAAGCACAATTCAGCAGGAACAGTCCCTAAGTTTGCTCATAGTCTGTACAGAGAGATCTCATAAAACGATGGCAGTATAGGTATTCCCTGTACTAAGCACAATTCATTGAGGATGGTAAGGTGTTGTACTACCTTTGCTTGTCTTATGTCTGTCTCACCGGATGGGAAGTATCTTGTGTAATGTTTATGAAGCGGGAACAAAGAATTTATAAGGGACAACACTTGGTTTCAGGTGCGAATGACAGCAGTGTTATGAACTGCAGTGCCAGTCTGTATTAGCAGGAATAGCAGATTATTATGCAGCCTGTTCATGTTTGTAAATTTGGGCTGGAACTTCAAGGAACAGTTGAGTGTAAAAATAAAAACTGGCTAAATAGTAAGGCTCTGCAAAATAAACATGTTACTAATATTCAGTAGTTGTGTAAAATGTAATGTATAAAGGCTGGAGTGACTGGATGTGTAACATAATAGTCAGAACACTACTTCCTGCTTTTCAGCTCTCTAACTCTGAGTTAGTCACTGACTATAAGGGGGGGCCACATCGGACATAACTGTAAGCAAAAGTTATGGCCTATGTGGCCTCCCCTTAAGTCACTGATTGGTTGCTGCCTGGTAGCCAATCAGTGGAAAGGAAGAGAGCTGCAAAGCAGGAAGTAGTGTTCTGTTAGATATCCAATTACTCCAGCCTTTATACATTACATTTTTGGCTAATTAACTATATTAGAAACATTTTTTATTTTGCACAGCCTGTCTATTTACCCAGTTTTTATTTTAATACTGAACAATTACTTTCGGGTTGCAGTGCTGATGCCAACTAGGCCAGAGTTACATCATTGTGCTAAAACAGCCCTATGATTCTAAATATGTATGGTTTTAGTTATTTTCTCATTGAAACATGCCATCTTTATGCAAAACCCTTATAACTCTGTTCATGAAAATAGTACAAGGGGTGGTCAATAAATTCTCCAGTTTATTAGCTGTGACAGTATGGCATCTCTCTTTGTAATCTTTGCTAATCAGGTGAGCTGATGTGCTTTTCTAAAGAAAAATGAGTTCCAGCTGCCCCAATATGTGGCATTAAAGCTTCCTCTTAGCACAGAAAATTGCTTGAATAGTGCAGAATATGTAGGTCTGTCCCTGATTGGCTGAAGGACTGATATAGGAAATCCAGGCTCTGACAGATCAGTGAAAGTGTATCTGATGGAGGTGTTACAAGGCGGTAGCTGAAATCTCAATCCTATTAAGCACAACTAATAGGAGCAGGATCATACTGACATGGATATGTAGCTTTAGTCCTATTAGGACAACCCAGTATTTCCAGTTACACTCATCTGCTTGTTAAGTATATGCAGAAATGTTCTGGCACCAAAGGAAAAAGGCTTACGGCCCATTCAGAGAGAGCGTTTTTCTTTGGACAGTCCAGTTTTGACAGCTCAACTGCAGTCCCGGGTTTGTTACTGAAATGTCCCGATTTTCTCTTTGATCTCCTGCACTGAACAGCCAGAAATAGATAAAAAGTTTCTAACTTAAAGTGGACCTGTCACCCAGACACAAAAATCTGTATAATAAAAGTCCTTTTCAAATTAAAAATGAAATCCAATTTCTATTTTTTATTTAAGCATTCATAGCTGTTGTAAGCTCATTTAAAAATCTCAGCTGTCAATCAAATATTGTCTGCCCCTCCTCTATGCCCTGGGCATAGAGGCGGGGCAGACAATTACTTTCACTTTCAATTCAGCACTTCCTAGATGTCACTGCTCCCCAGACATTCCCCCAGTTCTCTTCACCATATAACTGTGTAGCCAGGGCATGGGGATGGACATCGGGTCCCCCATTCTGGTGCACAAACAAGATTCTGAGATGAAACAAGACTTGCCTTAATAACAGTGCCCACAAAATGGCTCCTGCCTGCTTGCTATAATTTTGAAATCCCAGACTGATGGAAACAAGATTCAAATAATTTATATACTGTAGTTAAAGTTCATTTTCCTTGACTAATCTGATAAAGTAGGATTTTGAATAATTTTTTTGGGTGACGGGTCCCCTTTAATTGGCTTGTGGCAGGTGCACTTAGATACTTTTGTAACAATTTAAGATTAGCAAAGAAACAATTATGACAATTTTAAGATAAGCAGGTCTCTTAGGGAAACTGACTTGCAGTTTAAAGGGCAATTCACTTTCATTAGCAAAACTGTAATCACACAAAATCCACAGAAATGTGTTCAGACTTTCATAACCTACCAAATTTTGTAAAACGACTGTGCTAATTAAGCGGTGTGGTCAACATTTTTTCTTTTTGGCTCTCTTTCTGTTTCCAAAATGCTGGGAGGTTACAAGTTAAGTAATAAGGCTGAGAAGAGTAGACCGGGAAAGCGCTGATAAAGGGAATATTATAATGGGGCTAGATGATGATCTGGGAGGTTGCAGTAGTCAAGGCTGGAAAGGATATGCTTTGAATTGGGATTCAGCTAGGATTCAGCCTTTTTCAGCAGGATTCGGAATCCTTGTGCCTGGCCAATCCGAATCCTAATTTGCATATGTAAATTAGGAGCGGGTAGGGAAATCATGTGACCTTTGTTCACAAAAGGATTTTTCCCACTTTTTCCTTTCCTGCCCCCAGGGGCGTAACTATAGAGGAAGCAGACCCTGTGGTTGCAGGGGGGCCCAGGAGTGTAGGGGGCCCAGTGAGACCCTAATTAATTAGCAATTTTAATATATCTTGGTAAAATAGGCCAACTTATAAATATTTTGGGGCCCTAAATTGAATTTGCTATGGGGCCCAGTAACAACTAGTTACGCCACTGCCTGCCCCTAATTTGCATATGCAAATTAGGATTCTGTGCGGTATTCGGCCAAATCTTTCACCAAGGATTCTGGGATTTGGCCGGTATTAGGAACATGAACTCCTTTTCTTGCAGGTAGATGCACTACTATAGTCACATTGCCTTCATAGTGTTTTATCTTTATTTCTTTAATTACAGATCCATTTAGGTCAAACCACAATGAAAATGTCTTGTTAGATCTACCTCCCTTTGATACGACAAACCGACCTGCATTATTGGAGCACTTTGAAGCTGAAGGAACGGTTTCTGGTACGTACATATTCCTCCTGAATCTCCCTGCAGATACTCGTCCTGACAACTCATTTATCATGGAGCTCTTCTGCATGCAGTGTGTGTGTGGTACCTGCAGGACACAGACCGTAAATCAGAGCAGCAGGGGTGTGCTTTGTATGTTCCGGATTCTCCACAGTCCAGCTTAAAATGTAAATGTGGATGCCACAAACAAACAAATGTTCATTGTGAGCAATTTAAATCTTACAAGAGGATCTTGGCCCTGCAGCAGTGGGGCAGAGGCTTTCAATATACAGAAGGTCTAGACAAGCAAAGGCAACATTTCACCAATTATATTTTCTTAGGCCATGACAGAATATAGAGTTTAAACATACCCCAAAACAGTACCAGGCAACCTTTGTGGCACGTTTGCAATGCAGTAGCTATGATTGCTATGTCGTTCTCATTTCTGCTCATGTGGGGTAACTTTTATGGTAAAATTATTTGTCATCCCTATGTGTCCAAATAACCTAGCCAAGGACAGACCTGAAAATGCAGTTCCTCACATATTTATGTATATAGCCCTAAGTATGGGTGCACTTCATAAAGCTGGAGTTATATCGGCAAAACAAGTAGTGACAGAGAGGGAGAGAACTAGCAATGAATTAGAAAATATTTTATATTTGTGTTACTGTGTGCCTCCTTCAATTTTGTCTTAAACGGATAAGTAAACCTTTAAAATAAGTGAATGTAAAATTGATGAAAGTGCAATCGAAGACCTTTTGCAGTTAACATTTATTATTTACTTTCTTTTTTTCCCCAAGATACATGTACTGTTAAAATGAATGAATTTTGTTACAACAGCGCCACCTGCTGGTCAGTTTCCCACCAGTCTGACCAGCAAGTAGTCAAGGAAGTTGTCAGGAGAAAGAAAGAGGCTGATGTTCTTCTGCTTAAGAAAGATGTGAGAAAGGTTTCTAATTTTATTCCTAAGCAGAAGAACATCAGCCTCTTTCTTTCTCCTGACAACTTCCTTGACTACTTGCTGGTCAGACTGGTGGGAAACTGACCAGCAGGTGGCGCTGGTGTAACACAATTCATTCATATTAACAGTACATGTATCCCTTAATATCTTGGGGGGGAATAATGCATGTAAACTACAAAAGTTCTGAGAATAGCAATCTCATCAATTTTACATTCACTTATTTTAAGGTTTACTTATACTTTAAACCAGTGATCCCCAACCAGTAGCTTGTGAGCAACTCCAACCCCTTGGATGTTGCTCCCAGTGACCTCAAAGCAGGAGCTTAATTTTGAATTCCAGGCTTGGAGGCAAGTTTTGGTTGTATAAAAACCAGGTGTACTGCCAAACAAGAGTCTCAATGCATACCTCCCAACATTTTGGAAGTAAAAAGAGGGACAAAAATTTTTTTTTCGCATGTAGTGTAGCAATTTTTTGACCACACCCCTTTCTGTGGCCACACCCCCTAATTACCTTTTTTTTTTTTTTACAAAATTTGGCAGGTTATGAAAGTTTGAAAATATTTCTCCTTATCTAAACTGTGTTTTTGTGTCTCAAAATTGTTACAAAGCATCTTATTTGCACCTGTTAGCTGTTCTGGGCTCTCTGCTAAAAGCCAATTAAGTGAGAAACTTTGTTTCTTTTTCTGGCTGTTCAGCGCAGAGAAAAGAGGGACTTTCCAGTACAAATGAGGGACTGCGGGTTGAGCAGTCAAAAGAGGGACTGTCCCTCCGAAAAAGGGACAGTTGGGAGGTATGTCAATGTAGGATGACAATCCACATAGGGGCTACCAAATGGCCAATCACAGCACTTATTCGACACCCCAAAAAGATTTTTCATGCTAGTGTTGCTCCCCAACTCCTTTTACTTCTGTATGTTGCTCCCGGGTTCAAAAGGTTGGGGTTCCCTGCTTTAACCCCTGCAAGGTTAGTTTAAAATGAGCTTTAAAAAATCCTGCAACTGCCTGCTACCTCTGGGATCTCTTATGAATCAGTAACATTGGCACACAGTGTAGCTTCCTTGAGTGCAATCAGTGCAACCAATCTCTCCAACAGCTTTCTGCTATGTGGTATAACCTGCCCTGCATCTTCCAGTAGGAGAGTTGCCCAAACATGTAGGCTGCCCCAACTCTAGGGTAGATTTTATTAACCAAGGAGATAGGATTCTCAGATTTCATGTTGGCATTAAATCTTTAGTGAGACCAATGTTCAGCTTTCAGTTGTGAAACACAAATGACATTTTCAGATGGAGAGTTGCTGCTAATGACCTGTGCCGTAATGTGTTTCCTGAATACATTGTAACCCTATCATTGTCTTTTTTTACTTCTCTGTTTAATTGTAGAGCTTAACCCATTCGAGGAAGGCTGGCTGACCGATTCCAACTCAAAAACAGAAGGAACAGATACACCCAGTGAAGATATCTCTGAAATAACCACCGGTATGATGAATGATTGTTGTGTGTTTTTTTTTCTGGACCTCCCACAGTCTGTAGTAGAGACTGAGTAAAAAAGCCTCAGATTTTATTACTTATTTTCTTAAGGCTATGTAGCTACTGTCAGCAAATAACAGGTTCTGCTTAAACATTATTAAACAAACATTCTTTATTCTTTGGTAGTATGAGGTTACATTACAATTAGGGATGCACTGAATTCTGGATTTGGTTCAGGATTCATGAATTTTTTTGCTGCTGAATCCAAGAGCCTGGCTGAACCAAATCCAAACCCTATATAAATAGAAAGAAAACCATTACCCTGATGGAACAGGGTAATGGTACAAACTGTAAGCAAAGATAAAGAAAGGGAATGTGGCTATTAATGTTTATGTCCTGCTTATACAGGAACTAGTTTCCCTTACATACATGCTTATGTTCTACATTTTGTGTTCTCACACTGCAGCCATGTTTTAAGTTATCCCAGTTAAATGCACCATGTTACAGATATGTTGGGTTATATCTTCTCATTCACATTAGGTCACACACCAAGTGACTGTTCAATTCGGGTTCCACTTCCATTGACCCAGAGTGACAACATGGCTGGGATCTGGCAGCCGACTGCTGAAGAACAGCTGGCACTGAGTCCTCACCACCCAGCAGGTGAGACAGAGCAGAAACTAATATAACTCTGGCTTTTTACAACTTTATACTGCTGTGGATGCCAAAGTGGTACAGATAGCCGCAACCTGTGATTTTGTCACTTCACTGAGCTTGTGAGAAGACACAAGACAAGCTGCTTTGTGTAGGATAAAGTGAGGGATAACATGCTGGTGTGGTGCCGAGTACTGAGCAATGAAACTGAAGCTCAGGTGTGGCTTATCTCCTATTAGCTATTATCTACCGCTAATTAAAATTGCAAGCAGTTGGTGTCCTCATTTTTAATGTGTTGACTGATGCTACCACATGACTGCAGCAGTTACATGAAGTCACAATGTATCATTGCATCTGCAGCAGCTAATTCATGTCGTAGCCTTCTCCCACTAAATATGAAACCACAACAGTTGCCCCAATACAGACACTATCCTGCCACTGTTTTTTGCTTTTTAGCAACCATCACTTGCAGAATGGTTTAAGACTCTTTACTACTAAGTTCTGTGGTGCTTGTAATGGGATGATTAGTGCTCCCAAATACCAATACGTGCCTTAGGCAGAGGGTTTTCCCGGTTTTGCTATAGGAAGCTTTGGCATGGCGGTGGGTGTTTTGATTAGAGATGCACCAAATCCAGGATTCAGTTCGGGATTCAGCTGAATCCTTGTGCCACCAAATGATAATTTGCATATGTAAATTAGGAGTGGGAAGGGCAATCACATGAGTTTTCATCACAAAACAAGGAAGTAAAATATGTTTCCCCCATCTTTTCCATATGCAAATTAGTATTCGGTTCATTATTCGGCCAAATCTTTGACGAAGGATTCAGCCAAATCCCAAAAAGTGTATTTGGCGCATTCCCAGCCTCGATTGTTGCTCTATTCTAGTGCATCTTATCACATAGGCCATACAAGTATGAAACCTTTTATCTGGATACCTTATTTCCAGATTATTAGGGGGAACCAGCAGTGATTTATTTCAGAACATTTATTTGCCCCTGACTGGTTTACTTTTTCTCTCTAATAAGAAGACAGTAGGTTGTATTTTATAGTAACAAAGCTGCATAAATCCAGTCCTATTGGGTTTTTCTAGGATCGTTGCCATTTGTGCTTGCATGGTGGGTAGGGTGTATTCACTGCTACTCATGACATTTGATGAAAAAAACGAATTGCGGGGATTCTAGATTTAGACTCTGGATTAGAATAGTCTGACAAGACACATGGCAGTATCTGTTACAGTGAATCTAAAAGGCTTATTGACATTCTCAGCAATGCTGGTTAGCAGCTGCGACCAATCCAACTATGAATTTGAAAGAAATTTTAAAGAAATACCTCATTCTTTCGGATATCCGAAGTTTGATTGCAAAAAAACGGTAATGATTTTACCCTGTTTATGCCATTTTTAAATAAATCTAAGATGGGATTCCTCCTCCCTTGCACCAGGCATTGCAAGAAACCCCTGGTAACTTTTGGGAGCAGGGGTTTTTTTTTTTTGTTTTTTTTTTGTAACGGAAATGCCTTTCACACAATTCCATACTAGTTACACACTTCACTAGTATGGTGCACTTTGAGGCGAGCATGGGTAAGCCAAGAACTACCCGTCCCACTGGGCAAATGCCCCTAACTTGTTACTTACCCTTCTGCGCAGGTCCAGTCTACGGAGTTCACCGACGCAATCTTCTTCCTGCTTTGACCGGCGCATGTGTAGTAGGAGCATTTCGCCGGTATGGTCTACTGCGCATGCGCCAAAAGTCATGAAGTGAAATCGGAAAACTTTTTGACTTTTGGCGCATGCGCAGTAGATCCGTACCAGCGAAATGCTCCTACTGCGCATGCGCCAAAACGCCAGTCAAAGCAGGAAGAAGATCGCGTGGAAGAAGATGTCGTCTGTGAACTCCGTAGACTGGACCTGCGCAGAAGGGTAAGTAACAAGTTAGGGGCATTTGCCCAGCGGGACAGGTAGGCCAGGGGGGAGGAGGGAGGGTGGGCTACACACGGGAGGGGGGGAGGGTTTTTGCGCCGACTAGGTTTCCTTCTCCTTTAAAGTATGGCTAAGCCAGACAAGGCTGAAATCAGCCTGTTGAAATCCACAGGCCCCACACCTTGTTCGTGTTCGGAGGCTCCAGAGCAAACACACTCAACGGATTTCTGCAAAGAAATGCAAAGTCTCACTTTTCTTTGCCGAAATCCTGCAAGTGTGTTTGCACTGAAGCCGACACATGGCTACCAGACGTGCGAAGGGGATTCGGCTAGCAGTCAGACACTATATTTGGCCTGTGGATTTATAGCCTGATTTCAGCCCCCTTCTGGCCCTAGCTTAATTAAAGGTACTAATCTTGCCCAGGTGCAATAACTGGCCACCTATTTAAAAGCAAACCCCTTATTGGTTGCTATGGGTTACTGCCCCTGGGCAAATGCAGTGCCTTTTATTACATATAGCTGTTAGTGTGCTATCCCCGTGTTGATAGAATTATGTATTTATTATACACACAGATTCTATAATATGAAAGACATTTTCAGCCCTTTTCTAAAGCGCATACCCCATCCTGAGTTCAGTGTTAGCTGTTGGTAATGTTGGAATGGCTTGCAGAGCTTTTTATATCCCTGTTGCATGCAGCTGTCTCCCAAAGCAAGTTTAATCAGCAGAACTCCTCCTCTGAATTTAGAGCCCTACAGGAGTCCCGAGGAAGCAACGTTACTCTTACCAGAAGGTCAGGCTTCTTTTGACACATATTTACACGAGGGAAGCAGAGAATTCAAATTCCAAGATCAAGAAAAGCCGGGTAAGTTCTATTGCCTCTTAAGGGAGCATTTGCCTTTTGCTAGACCTGTAGCTCCACAAAGTATTCAGAGTTTCACACTTCTGTTTAGCATTTACTGCCTGTTACATTTACTTTAATGGTGCACTTTTAACTGCATATACTCGCTCTTATTTGTCTGATGAAGTTGCAGGAATTTCCTTTGCTTTTGCATTAGAACCTGTCTCCACCATCCTTTATTTATTTTTATTTTTATATGTATTTATTTGATATTTTATTTGAGATACCATAACTAAAATGTCATTTTATTATTCTAAATGCCCTCCTTAGCTCCTCCCAAAGCCTTCTTGTTAATCTGGCCCCTCACTCATTACCATGTTGGCATTCCTTGTGTAATAAGAAGAGCGCATGGCATGGTGTCTGACCTATTTAGAGACATGAGCTGATACTTTTGGAGAAGCATTGTGAAAGCCCAGTGAGACGGTAATGGCAAAGAGCAGTCTTAAAGGAATTCTGTCATGATTTTTATGGTTTCGTTTTTATTTCTAAATGACACTGTTAACACTGCAAATAATTCACTCTACAATATAACATTTAATTCCTGAACCAACAAGTGTATTTTTTTAGTTGTAATATAGGTGTGTAGGTGCATCTCAGGTCATTTTGTCTGGTCATGTGATTTCAGAAAGAGCCAGCGCTGTAGGATGGAACCGCTTTCTGGCAGGCTGTTGTTTCTCCTACTCAATGTAACTGAAGGAGTCGCAGTGGGACCTGAACTTTACTATTGAGTGCTGTTCTTACATCTACCTTGTTCTGCTGATGGGCTGCTGGCAGGGAGGAAGGGGTGATATCACTCCAATTTGTAGTACAGAAGTAAAGAGTGACTGAAGTTTATCAGAGCACAAGTCACATGACTGGGGGCAGCTGGGAAACTGACAATATGTCTAGCCCCATGTCAGATTTCAAGATTAAATATAAAAAAAAATTCTGTTTGCTCTTTTGAGAAACAGATTCCAGTGCAGAATTCTGCTGGAGCAGCACTATTAACTGTCACTTAACCACCCTTTCCAAGTTTGGCCTGTGTCTGTACTGACATTCATAGCATTATGTCTAGTACAGGTGTTTTTCAGGAATGCAGTTTACTTTGGCTAGGCCACCTTACTACATTGAGATGGCCTCTAGTCCAAGATTATAATCGGTCTAGAAGACTTCATTTCGTATTTCTGATATAAAATGTGTTACAGTTTTTACTTTTCTGTCTAAAAGTTAGTTCTAAAGTTAGAAAAACTTTCTGGTATAGTGCATGGTTTCTGATCACAGTTTATTAAAGGGGCGGTTCACCTTTACCTTAGTATGTTATAAATCAGCCAATTCTAAGCAACTTTACCATAGGTCTTCATTATTTATTTTTTAAAATTTTTGAATAATTTGCCTTCTTCCCCTGACCCTTCCCAGCTTTCAAATGAGGGGTCACTGACCCCATCTTAAAAACAAATGCTCAGTAAGAATACCAAATGATTATTATTGCTACTTTTTGTTATTTATCTTTCTATTCAGGCCTCTCCTATTCATATTCCAGTCTCTTATACAAATCCATGCATGGTTGCTAGGGAAATTTGGACCCTAGGAACCAAATTGCTGAAATTGCAAACTGTAGAGCTGATATACAAAATATATATAATAAAAAAGGCTAAATAACTCAAAAGCCATAAGTAATAAAAAAAAAATATATCTCTCTACATCATACTAAAAGTTCATTTAAAGGTGAACAACCCCTTTAAAGACCAGTTTTGATAGAAGAGGTAAATGCGTCACAAGCATGCATGGTTTAGCACACACTTGGGGTACATTGTTTTTCAAAATTCACTCACTACACCTTATATTCTATTTCCTGTAGGAAAACAAAAAAAAAAAGGGCAACTTTCTGTTTGGGTTTAGTGGAATCGGAGCATGAATACTGTGTGCATCTTGTGCAAAAGGAAGCAACATGATTGTGAATAAGATGAATCCCCAATTTTAGCTATACGTTCAATAAATGGATTTGTAGAGAGATGGCAAACATTGCACAATCCTATCCTTTTGTACCTCTCTAGAATATGAAGGAGCTGCTGAACTAATCTCATGTATCTCATTTGATGCTCCTTTGGATCCCTGTGCTGAACCACTCCGAGGAAATGAATCTCTTCATGAGTCAGAGGAGCATGCAAAGGAATCCCTTATTGGTAAGAAATTGCACAATAGATAAAAATCTCCATTCATGGTTAGAAGGATGTGTAAAATTGCAGTTTTCTTTTTTATTTAGTGGAACCTGCTTATAGCACAGTGAATGAGGACAGTCCAGAATACCTCTCTGTGGATGCACCAAATGCTCAATTGGTGGAACAAGTAGACAAAGCTGCGTTGTTACCTGCAGGTAAGGAACATAGTGGTACCATATTTTATCAGATTATCTTCCTATTGTTCTATTATCCCCTATTTTGAAGCCTACGGGTCAGGGCTCAGATTCATTTTCTGAAGTTGCCTCACGAGGAATAAATATCCACCCCTCTAACTCTGGCGGTGGGGGGGGGGGGAGGAATGCACTCTTCTCCTGACAGTCTCCATAGTAAGATGGTTCAGATAATTACAATATTCACTGAAGCCTTTTACTAGCTGTTCTAAAATCAATTAAATCCACAATTGCTGGAGAAACAGAGCATTTCGTACCCAAGAAAGACGCAGACGCGGCTTGTTATTGTCATTAGCAATAGATCTGTGTAAATGGACTTCATCATGTGTCATCTTTCATATATTCTTACAATACAGAATATTGCCTTGAACACGCAAATACCCATCTTAGTGCAATTGCACGTATGACAGTTTTGTGTTTCTTGCTTCAATTTTATTAGCTTGGGACGCAGAAGCTGCTACTAAAGGCATAGACTCACACTGCTATTTCGGGAGATTAGTCGCCCATCGACAAATTGGTTCTTCTTCGGGCGACTAATCTCCCCGAACTGCTTTCCCGCTGGCTAGAATGTAAATAGCCAATGGGATAGCACTCGGATCATTTTGGCTTTCTGAAATCTCCCCAAGTTTCCTCGTGAGGCAACTTCAACGATTTTGGAAAACGAAGCATGCCATCCCGCAAGCGATTTATATTCTAGCGGCGGGAAAGCAGTTTGGGGAGATTATTTCCCCTGAAGAAGAGATTTGTTGCCGGGCAACTAATCTCTCCGAATCTGAGTGTGTGCCCTGACCCTAAGGGCTAGTCCACACAAGGAGATTCAGGGAGATTTTGTCGCCTGGCGACTAATCGCCTCGTCTTTTGAGCGACTATCTCCCCGAACTGCCTCACCGTTTTCCCCATAGGCTACAGTGAAAAGTCGCCTGCACTAATGCACACGTGGCGATGCGTTTTCTATAGTCGCCGAAGTTGCCTCAGCGCAGGCGACTTTTCATAGTAGCCTATGGGGAAAAACGCTGAGGCAGTTCGGGGAGATAGTCGCTCAAAAGACGAGGCGATTAGTCGCTGGGCGACAAAATCTCCCTGAATCTCCTCGTGTGGCCTTACCCTAAAGAGGTATAGCCTAGTAAAAAAAAAAAAAAAAAAATGTCAGACTGACAGGGCTGAATCCATTACTTGAGCATTTTTAGCATTTTCTTATTACTCGGGTGACAAAATATATCTCTTCCAGCGAGTTACAAAGCAGAATTACCTAGAAATTCCCTTCAATAAAAACACTACAAAAAATACTTACAACTTTACTTGGGCACAGTAATTGCTAAAATTAGGAATCCAATGCAAGAAAAGGGTTCTTCAAATCTTGCCTCCTTGCAGAGCAGCTGTTTGCAACTTCTCTATATATTCTCTATATATTTCCATATTCACCTTTGTACATTCCAAATACAGTATTTAGGACATAACATATTATTAATCCTTTATTTGTGCATCAAAGATTGTATTTGTCAAACATCGTTCTGCAGCAGCCCATGGAAGAACTAGCCCTCCCAGACTGGAGTAGTATTATTTATCAGCATTAACTGCAACATGTTATGCTTTGGTGCAGGAAAGCTAATAGAGATGATAGCCATTGAATACAGGATGTCCAGGGAAGTGGTGGTTCACCTTCAAACACTTTTTTCAGTTCACATTATTCTTCAGAAATAGACTATTTTCAATTTCTATTTTCTATTCTATTTGTGAATAGAAGTGTAAAGTTAGAGTTTTCACTTCTAAAGCAGCTCTGGGACGGTGGGGGGTCGCCGACTCTAACTGTTTTAATTTTATACATTTAGTTGATACATTTGTTTTAGCCCTGCTGAGCAAAATCCCTGAGCTTCATTCATTCATTCATTAAAAACAGCTGTTTTTAGTTGGTAATATTACACAGATACTGCTGCTGAAATATATCAAATAAATGTAGCAAATTGTAACCGTTCAGATGCTCCTGGATCACTGAGCTGTCAGACTGAAACACTAAAGACTGGAAATTTACACTTAAATTGTGGAAAACCGGTAAAAAATAAAAGATGGTAAGCAATTGAAAAAAGTCCTTGTTTATGGTGATCAATCTGAAACAACTGAACTGAAGAAAGTATTTGGAAGGGGAACAAGCCCTTTAAATGTAATACAGTAGAGCCCATCAAATGTTATGTATCCCAGTGGCCTGATAAATAAATTAGTCAGTACTTCATATTTAATGGCTAAAGTAATATAAATCAAACCGTGCCTATACTTCTGACAACACAAGCACATAACTACTGAAAGAATCAGAATGTATGCAACCCCTTATACATCCATTATCTATTTCTTGTTTCTAAAAAAAGAATATCATTAGATTATCACTATAAATTTTAGCTCTTCTATTCCTGTTTTATTTTCAGAAGGTCAATTGAATGAAGAAGTAGGGCAACCTGCAATAGCTGAAGACACAGTAAACAAACCGGTCATTGAAGAAAGGGATAGAGAAGGATCTACTAATAATGAAGAGCTTCTAGAATTAGAGGAAGCAGAACATCAAACTGGCGAAATCCCATTAGAAAAACTAGACCTCGTTTTAGAAGAATGCAAATCTGATACCTTGATTCCCCAAGCTGTTGAAACCCCTTCTGAGCAAGAGCTAATTCTAGAGGAGGAACACCAAAACTACCAGCCACAACTTCCATGTGAAGATTTTTTGTCTAGCAAAGCTGACGATTATTTGTCCACTCCCAAAACTGAAGAACAGGATTGGTCGCCTCTAAAAACTGAAGCTGAGTTGTTGGCCCTAGCCACACCTGAAGCTGAGTTGTTGGCCCCTGCCACACCTGAAGCTGAGTTGTTGGCCCCTGCCACACCTGAAGCTGAGTTGTTGGCCCCTGCCACACCTGAAGCTGAGTTGTTGGTCCCTGCCACACCTGAAGCTGAGTTGTTGGCCCCTGCCACACCTGAAGCTGAGTTGTTGGTCCCTGCCACACCTGAAGCTGAGTTGTTGGCCCCTGCCACACCTGAAGCGGAGTTGTTGGCCCTAGCCACACCTGAATCTGAGTTGTTGTCCCCTGCCACACCTGAAGCTGAGGTTTTGACCCCTGACACACCCGAAGCTGAGGTTTTGACCCCTGACACACCCGAAGCTGAGGTTTTGGCCCCTGGCACACCTAAAGCTGAGGTTTTGGCCCCTGGCACACCTGAAGCTGAGGTTTTGGCCCCTGACACACCTGAAGCTGAGGTTTTGGCCCCTGACACACCTGAAGCTGAGGTTTTGGCCCCACCTGTTTTGATTTCCCCCACACACGAAGCCAGGGTTTTGTCAACTCCAAAAACTGATATTTTGGATGAAAACAGAATAGAAACCTTACATGTTCCTGAAGATATCCCAGCCCAACAAGCAGAGCTTGATTTTGAAGAGGCACCTTTAGAGCAAAAACCCTCTGCAGGAAGTCCAGTGGAAGAACCATCATCTGTTGCAGAAACTGCACCTGAGAAAGACGATGAGCATAAAGCAGTGTCTCATGTCGAATTTCCCCAAGATATTCAAGGTAATTTAAAGCCTTTATTATTAATTAATGAGCCTTACCTGCTTGGGAAATTTAAGGCAGTTCCAATATATTCATACATTTGGTCTTACCATCGTAGCTGGTATCATTTACAATTTTTAGGTACTGTTTTTGTTGCTCGTACTTTAAATAGACTCGTTGCTGACTGAAGTATTTTCTGTGGCTAAGCTATTGTATGTTTAGGCTCCTTCTGTCAGTAGGAATCTAGAGCATTCTCTTAAAGTCTTCAAAGCAAACTTTTAGCTTTTAGGAAAATTAATCTTGGATTCAGTGAAAGAAGAAATGGTTTGGATAAGTAGCATCCAATAAATATATACAATTGCATTTTTGATTTGCCTGTTCGGCAGGTCTAAGCCTATCTATTCTCTCTGCAGGCCGTTCTGTAAATTAACTACCCATTTGGTCTAACAGCCATTACAGTTGAGCTTTAAGCAGTATATATACAGCCTTAAGGTCATTCTTTTCTAAAATGTATACTGCTGAACTTGGATTTGTGATGATACTTAATGATGATGATACTGGGTTAAATATTAAAAGAAATCTTATCCAGGGTGTTACTGCTAATGGACCCACATTTTTTCTGTGTTGCTCAAAGCAGTAAAAGCCACAAAACTGTATTTCTATAGCAATGTTTAGAAACATTTATTTTGTGCTGGTTAATGTCCTTCTTTTAGCCTAACTATAGTAATCGTGCTGTATATATATGGGTCATGAAAGCAAATATTTGTTCCTGTTATACCTACAGCATCCTTAAAGCGAGGTTACAAAACAAGTGACCGCAGATTTGGCAGAACAAAATCTACAGTGGTTCCTGTTTCAGGTGTCCTTGCAGAACCACACTTAGGTAGGCAGAGTGCTGAAAGCAGGGGTTTCTTGGTCTCTAGAGCCAAAGATTTGCATAAGAAAGCTCACGACCTCATGGAGAACAGACAAGAAACCTTTAAAGATGGTGGGGAAATTGACAGTGCTCAGGCATTGATGAAGAAGAAAAAGAAAAAACCAAAACAGAAGAAGAACACCCAAACTAAAGTATCTGAGTTTTTTGTGGAAGATGACTTAGATTTAAATATTAGAGCTCAATCTGAGCTCCAAGTCTCAGGCTCTGAACCCCTGGGGCAACACAAGTCTGTGAGGAGAAAACACTTGATGAGAGAAGTAGAACAAATCCATGACCCCCTTATGTTTTCAACAACATGCTCATCAACAAGAGAAGCTATAGAAAAGGAAGCGAAAGTAGAGGCCAGCCTACCTGCACAGTGTTTCACAAATGAAAAACAGGACCCTCAAAATATTATGGGGAAAAATCCCTACACAATTGCAGAATCTCAATACATGGCTCTAGATGCAGCACTGAAAGATAAAACTCCTTTAGACAACTGGGGAAGCATTTTACATGAACCAGAAAAATCTTTAGACCAAATGGAGGCTAATGTCGCATTGACTGACAAAGTCCTTACTAAATGCCCCTATTTAAAACATGTCCTTAAAGAGGTCCAGCAGCCTGAACATTCAGAGACGTATAAATCTACTACAGATACAAAAACAACTACCTGTCCCTCTGCAAACTTGCCTGAAGATCCTATTCTAGAAGCAGATATGGCAAAATCGCAGCTGGAAGCTGCCAACTTACTTTGTGATAAGACAAAAAAGGCAGATGGAAGACTGAATGATAACTGGATTTCAGGGCCTTCAGAAGATTTCAAACCAATACATAACGTACCAGAGACTGGAGGGTGTAAACCTAACCGCATAGGTAAAGAGGAGCAAGCTAGCAGAAAAGATAAGCCCTCAGTTGAAAAGTCTGATGACAAAGAAGACACTAAGCAAGAAACTGTAACTGCTGTTGTCAATATGGCAGAGCAAGACCAAAGGAACAATAACACTGACCGCACACAACTTAAACAACCCAATAGTTCTGAAGGTCAGGCTGTTAAATCTGTATCCAGCAGTCAGAGTTTAGTGCAGGTTTTACCAGAATCAGATTTTGCAAGTGTAAATCTTCAGGGCTTAGACCCTGACTTTGGTATAATACCTCGGCCTTCAGCCTCTGCCAAATGGGATAAGCCAAAGAGAGAAAATGAGAGAAGGAATAGAAGTTTACGCCCCTATTCAGAATCTGTATTAAATGCAGATGTGGCAGCACCAGATTCCATTTTGGTTGTCGATAACTCCTCTTCTCAAAGTCTTGCACCAAAAGAAACAATTTTTGAACCACTTGGCATCATTGAAAAGGAGACTATTGCGCTTGAACAACCGTCTCCTGTTACATTTGAAGCTGGAGATAACAAATGCCTTGGTGAGGACAGCTTTCTATTTCAACGTCAAATAAAAAACAAAAGAGGAAAATCCAAAATGAAGGCAGAAATTAAAGCCAGTGAAGCTACGGACAGTGGGCCGCATTCATATTCTGAGCCTGCTGCTGTGTTTGAAGGAAGCGGAACAAGGAAACCTAAAGAAACCGTTTCTAGTGTTGGCAGAAGTGAACGAGGCTCTCTAAAGCGTGCACACGGGGCAGAGAAGACAACAAGTTCAGTGTTACCTGAGATACTTGGAAACCAGAGGAAGCCTGAATCTGAGATTGTACAAAGCAATGTTGTAGATTCCCCAGCAGATGTAGTAGCTCCCTCTAAGGAAATAATGGCTGTTGCTGACCATGCCGTAAAAGAAAAGGAACATGATACGCAGCTTGCTGAATCCTTAAACGTTAAACCTGATATATTCACCACATTTCCCAAGGTCCAGAACATAGACCAAATATGTAAGCTAGACAAATCTGAACATTTAGATTTACCAAAACATCTCAATGATGATATTTCAATACTTACAGCAGTGTCAGCTGATATTAATATCAAAGACATAGTAACACCCGAGATTAAAGATAAATCCACTCTCCAAAAAGACCTGAAAACCTCAGTTGACAAACCTGACACATTATATTCTTTGGTGGCTCGTTCTTTAGACAATATAGACTCGAAGAATGAGCTACCAAACCTTGGCCAAGAAAATAAAATCCGGAGCCACGGTAAAACTGCCCACCTTACTGAAGTGGCAGTCGTAGCCTGCCCAGATGACAAATGCAAGACCTCTAAGCTAAAGGAACAAAATAATATTGAAGTTCAGAAAAGTGATGGTGAAAATTTGTCTAAATTAGAGGAATCTGAAAACTGGGTTGTCGATTTGTCTGGAAGCAACTTGTTAGCAGTTGACAACAAAAGCGTTGCAACAAGTTTAATAGATTTTCACCCTGAAGCATCGCTTGAAGCTACTACGGGAATGCTTGAAGGTTCCATTGCTGCTCCAATCTGTAGCGAAAAATGTATTGTTGAAGAGAAACTTGGGCATTTGGATCTGTCCAGTCTCAGTCAGCCATTAGAAAAGGAGCAGCCTTCTCTACTATTGCCTACAGAGAGCATAACAGAACCACATTTGCCTGAGGATGAACTGTCATTGGTTGCCAGTCTAGAGAAAGGCCCCTCTAAGACCGAGAGGGAAAAGCTTCTGGATGAATCACCTGCAAGTCCTCCAAAACCTTCTCATTCAGGTGAAATCGTAAAAGAGGTCTCTAAAATTAAAACAGAATCAGTGCCTGTAACTGTTAAGAAAGAAAAAACACCACCACCCTCTGAAAAATTGCTAAAAAATATCCCCAGCAAATTCGAAGAAACGGTAAAGGCATCCGAACCGTTAAAAGGTTACATGAGGCCCACAAAAGCCAGAGGATTTGTGTCCACTTTACCAAAACCTCCTTCCTCTGATACTGAGAAGCAAAGGCACCTGAAGGACATCCATTTAGTTCAACAAAGGCCAGATAAAGGTGTGTGTCTGTTTGTGCACCTGCCGGTTGTGACTTCTGCTTGTGTGGATTGCTGTGGCCACTTTTAATGGTGAATAAGCATGAGCTTTCAGCACCAATACAATGGCATGACGGTTTGGGGTGTTTTTCCCACATTATACAGTGGTTTTGTTGGTAGTAGATTATATAATACAGAATTCTTATTTCTGGAGGACGGTCGTTTCCACATCCCTAGAAAAAGTGCATCCGTTTTCTGGATTGCCTGCCCCGACTATCTGTTCCAGCATGGAAACCATCATTCCTCAAGCTTGGCATTCCATATTAGATAGCAAGGAAAAAGTATGAGAAGGTTCATAGGCCAATTTAGGCAAAACATCCATGGTCTTTGAATTTGTAAGCAAATGTCCAATAGGTTTCAGGTTCATGTTGCAGGTGAGAACTCCTTTCTAATGTTTGTGGTGTGAGATTCCCTATAGAAGATATTTGCACATTTCCTTCAAATGCTTGGCTTTTGGCAATATTGCTCTAATTAAAGCTTTGTGAGGTGATGTGGGACTCTCATGTTTGTTTGCATGTCCTGAGCACTAACTTTATAAATACTCATTATAATAATTAATGGCTAAAGCTGTCCATAGACGTGCAGATTTACCTTCATATCAGACGAACGATCGTTTGGTGCCATCTCTTGACATGCCACTAACCATTCAGATTAAATAAAGTAGTAAAAGAACAGATCAGACAATGTTCTGCCCCTGACAGTGAACATACAAAAGTTATGTCTGACAAAAGCTGGTGACCGTCTTCCACTGATATCGTCAGATCGGCAATACACGCAGAGATATTATCGGTAGCCGACAGAAATGTTCTAACCTGTCTGATCGTCTGAACGACTGATCGCCATGGCACGAAAAATGTCGGGACTCTGCACACATGGTCCGAAAACGTACGAAACGGATATTCGTACTATTAAATCTTTGCTTCTATGGCCAGTTTAAGAAAGGAGTTTTCCTTGGTTTGATGTCCCATTATTCATCAATACCCATCATACACGGTTTTCTTAAAGGGATACTGTCATGGGAAAAAAATTTTTTTTCAAAATGAATCAGTTAATAGTGTTGCTCCAGCAGAATTCTGCACTGAAATCCATTTCTCAAAAGAGCAAACAGATTTTTTTATATTCAATTTTGAAATCTGACATGGGGCTAGAAATATTGTCAATTTCCCAGCTGCCCCAAGTCATGTGACTTGTGCTCTGATAAACTTCAATCACTCTTTACTGCTGTACTGCAAGTTGGAGTGATATCACTCCCCTCCCTTTTTCCCCCCAGCAGCCAAACAACAGAACAATGGGAAGGTAACCAGATAACAGCTCCCTAACACAAGATAACAGCTGCCTGGTAGATCTAAGAACAACACTCAATAGTAAAATCCAGGTCCCACTGAGACACATTCAGTTACATTGAGAAGGAAAAACAGCAGCCTGCCAAAAAGCATTTCTCTCCTAAAGTGCAGACACAAGTCACATGACTGGGGGCACCTGGGAAATTGACAAAATGTCTAGCCCCATGTCAGATTTCAAAATTGAATATAAAAAAATCTGTTTGCTCTTTTGAGAAATGGATTTCAGTTCAGAATTCTGCTGGAGCAGCTCTATTAACTGATTCACTTTTTGAAAAAAAATTTTTTTTCCCATGACAGTATCCCTTTAAGAAGAACTAAGGGGCAAACATTCCCCAGTGGTGCTTCAATCCCCAGAAATGGGCAAGTTTGTGTTCTCACTGTTGTACAGGCCATTTGCGAAGCCTTTGTTCTGAGGCCACATGCTCAAAAATGCATAACCAAACTTCTTTCCTTTTTTTTTTTCTCTCTCTTTACTTTGTATGTAGTATCTCGGTCAACATCACCTAAGTATTTGCATCCTATAGTATGCAATTATGTACAGCTATGGGACCTGTTATCCAGAATGCTCCAGACCTGGGGCTTCATACTTTATTCATACCTTAAAGCGATACTGACACGTTCCCATAGGAATGTATCAGTATTGAAGAAGGCTGGAGCACTGTTTTCATTCATATTTAGACTATAGAAAGATCTCACCAGCCCAGTGTGACTGAAACAACTGCGGAAGATCCTTTAGCCGTGTCGGAGGGTCACCTTCACTAAGGTTCGATGTGCTGGGGGGAGGCTTTGGGGTGCTTTTGGCTGAAAATATTTTGCGGGGACTAGGAAATGTGCATTGATCAATCCTCCCCTTTCACCAAATATTTTGACCCGTTCCTTTGATTTTTATAGGAGCGTGTCCGTATGTCTTTGTCTACTAGAAAATCATGTAAACATTAAATAAACCCAATAGGCTGGTTTTGCCTCCAATAAGGATTAATTATATCTTTTGGATCAAGTACAAGCGACTGTTTTATTATTACAGAAAATAAGGAAATCTTTTTTTTTTTTTTTAAAATCTGGATTTTTTTTTTTTTAATGGATTCTATTGGAGACAGCCTAATGAGCTTTCTTGATAACGGGTTTCCGGATAACGGATCTTATACCTGTGCCAGTTTTAAAGGACTAATTAAGAATAAAGCAAATGGTATACATTGAGATTTTAATATTTCCTTTACGCAAAGCCCCAGGAAAAAGAAACATTATAAATAGATAAGCTCTAGAAATACAAGAAAACGATATGTATTTGTTAAATGACCTGTTTGATAGGATTGGCTGGCTTTATAGTTAAATGAAAGTGTGTATTTTTCCTTTGGTCTTCCTAAGAGGCTCTCACGGCTGGTGATTTGCTCTTGAAAGGCCGCACTATAGAAGCTGAAGTAGCAGTTATAAATGGCTTGACTGTGGGCGAGTTCTTTTTTTAGTTGAAAGGACAATGAGGAAACCAGCAGTTTGTGGTGTACCTATTGCTTTTGAGGGTCTTTGGAACTGTTGGTGTGCTGAGCCAATCAGGGCAGCTGTACTGTGGCAATGTACAGAAAACATACCTCCCAACTGTCCTGTTTTCAGAGGGACAGTCCCTCTTTTGACAGCTCAACCCGCAGCCCCTAGTTTGTACTGGAAAGAAAGATTTTCTCTGCACTGAACAGGCAGGAAAAGAAACAATGTTTCTAACTTAATTGGTTTTTGGCAGAGAGGCCAGAATAGAGTCCTGCAGCGGGTCGGGTAGCCGCAGGTTACCCGCAAAAATCTGCGGTACCCTGCGAGTTGCGGGTATAGACGCGGGTTTGCGGGTCGGGCTGCGGGTCTTCCCAATATCGATTTTTACTCCTTTTTTTCTGATCACGTCTACTTCCAATGATGTCACTTCCGTTTAACAATGACCGCACTTCCTGTTTTACTCCTTTTTTTCTGACCATGCCTACTTCAGATGATGTTACTTCCGGTTTACAATGACTGCACTTCCTGTTTTACTCCTGTTTTTCGGACCATGCCTACTTCAGATGAGGTCTCTTCCGGTTTACAATGACAGCACTTCCTGATTCTTGATGGTCAGCATGTCGCGGGTCCGGGTTGCGGATAAGGTACTTGCGGGCCCAAAACATGCAGGACCCGCGGGTCGGGCAGATTCAGCTGCTGCATAAAATCTTTGGGTGTCTGGAGGGTTTGGGTTGAGCAGTTACTTCCATTCTCCCCACCAGCGACCTAACGATTCTGACTTCCGGCTCCTTCATTTATAGATTTGTACTTACCCAGCCCCTTTCATGATGTCACTGCAGGGTGGGTGCAAAAGTTTCAATGTTTAATCTGGTTCTGAGCTCTGTGTTGGGCTCGCTGGTTCCTTTGTTTGTGTCTCTGGATGTTAGTAATTCATTGATTTCATTATCTAGGCCACAAACATTTAATTTGCCCTTGACTTAATGCTTGAAAGCAGGTGTATGAATGGGAGATGCATGTTACGCCCCACAGCTATATATATATATATATATATATATATATATACACACATATACATATATACAAAATATCCAGCATGGGGGTAAAACCTGCTCATTTAGTCCTTAGAAGGCTCTGCCCATAGAAACCATTGCCCAGACGCCTCCAGCTTTCTAGGTTTAACCTTATTTTACAGGCCGAGACCACTTGTTTACTAATCACCCGCAATTAGCATCGATTTCCTCCGGTTTTATCGTCTGTCATTGAACACCTCATTATCCCGTTTTTTAGGGGAGTTGCCTTGGAAACGAGCGAGATGTTCACGGTGCAAGATAATGTAAAATAAAGGGTCTGGGTTTGTGAGCAGCATAAAATAGACAGAGGGTTTTGTACGCAGAGAGTAAAAATAGAAATGCTGCTTGAATCATCCCTCAGGGATTGGCTGGCTGCAGATTACATTTTAACCCCTGCACTTCCAGAAACCAGTCTAGGGTTATATCCTTGTACAGTGCACATAACAGGGACAGCAACTCATTGGGGTTGAGGGGATTCATTGATAATTGCCTCTTTTTCATGAATAATTGGCAACTACATGAGCTCACATATCCAATTTTTATTCCCTCCATCCGTTCTCTGTAACTGATCTCCTGCAGAGATGGCTTGGCTAGGACTCCCTGCAGCCCTCTCTTAAAGGAAAATGCCCCTCCCCGAGACATTTTAGACATCTGTAGGCTCCACAAGATAAAACATACAGGTATGGAACCCATTATCCAGAAAGTTCAGAATTATGGAAAGGATGTCTCCCATAGACTTCATTTTATCGGAATAATCTCAATTTATTTGTTCTGTGTAATCATAAAACATTACCTTGTACTTGATCCCAACTAAGATATAATTAATCCTTATTGGAAGCAAAACCAGCATATTGGGTTTATTTGGGGGCAAATTCATCAAGGGTCGATTATTAATTAACCCTCGATATTCGACTGGCAATGAAAATTTTGCGCAAATACTGCGATCGAACGATCAAAGGAATAATCGTTCGATCGAACGATTAAATCCTTCGAATCAAACGATTCGAAGGATTTTAATCCAACGATCGAAGGATTATCCTTCGACCAAAAAAATTTAGCCAAGCCTATGGGGACCTTCCCCATAGGCTAACATTGGGTTTGGTAGCTTTTAGGTGGCGAACTAGGGGGTCGAAGTTTTTTCTTAAAGAGACAGTAGTTCGACTATCGAATAGTCGAACGATTTTTAGTTCGAATCCTTCGATTCGAAGTCGTGGTTGAAGTAGCCCATTCGATGGTCGAAGTAGCCAAAAAAACACTTCGAAATTCGAAGTTTTTTTTCTTCTATTCCTTCACTCAAAGTTAATGAATTGGCCCCTTAATGTTTATATGATTTTCTAGTAGACTTGATCCCAACGAAGATATAATAAATCCTTATTGGAGGCGAAACCAGCCTATTGGGTTTATTTAACGTTAACATGATTTTCTATTACACTTATGGTATGAAAGATCCATTATCTGGAAAACCCCTGGTCCCAAGCATTCTGGATACCTGTATTTCAGATTCTTTGTAATAATTTCTGTTCTTTCATCATTAAAGGGGAACACCACCCATATAAATGAATAATGCATAATGAAATAAAATGAATAGATCTAATACACATTTTTAGTGAGTTTTAACATTCTTTGTAAATAGAATTCCTATTGAATGAGGAATGAATGGATATTGTATAGTTGCTTAGAATGAAATGTTTTTGATAACGATAGACGTAGGCAGCATTTTCATTAGTAAGGAACTGACCTATAATGTAAATACCCCCTGCACTCTTCTCCTGACAGTCTCCAGCTTAAGATGGTTCAGATAATTACAATATTCACTAGCTGTTTTAAAAACAATTAAATCCACAATTGCCGGAGAAACAGAGCATTTCGTACCCAGACGCGGCTTGTTATTGTCATTGGCAATAGATCTTTGTAAATGGACTTCATCATGTGTCATCTTTCATATACTCTTACAACACAGAATATTGCCTTGAACTGCAAATACCCATCTTAGTGCAATTGCACGTATGACAGTTTTGTTGCCTCAATTTTACTAGCTTGGGAAGCAGAAGCTTCTACTAAGGGCAGAGACACATGCTGCTATTTCGGGAGATTAGTCGCCCATCGACAAATCGATTTTTCTCCGGGCGACTTATCTCCCTGAACTGCTTTCCAGTCGGCTAGAATGTAAATCGCCAGCTGGATGGCACTCGGATCGCCCAAAGTTTCCCCTTAGTAGAAGCTTCTGCGTCCCAAGCTAATAAAATCGAGACAAGAAACACAAAACGGTCATGCGTGTGATTGCACTAAGATGGGTATTTGCGTGTTCAAGGCAATATTCTGTATTGTAAGAGTATATGAAAGACGACACATGATGAAGTCCATTTACAAAGATCTATTGCTAATGACAAAAACAAGCCGCGTCTGCGTCTTTCTTGGGTACGAAACGCTCTGTTTCTCCAGCAATTGTGGATTTAATTGATTTTAGAACAACTAGTGAAAGGCTTCAGTGAATATTGTAATTATCTGAACCATCTTGAGATGGAGACTGTCAGTTCAGGGAGATTAGACTCCTGAAGAAGAATCGATTTGTCGCTGGGCGACTAATCTCCCAAAATAGCAGCGTGTGTCTCTGTCCTAAAACTCTATAAAGTCTTGTCATAGCGAGCGAGAGACAAGAAAGGCAAATAGGAAGGTGTGGGTCACACTGGCTACAATATTTTTTCCTTTGAAACCCACCTAATCCCCCATATAAATATAATGCTTTTATTTCTGTAGATTTAACAATGGGTTTTTGACGTTGTTCCCATACAAACACTGGATTCCTCTTTTGAATGATTTGGTGTCTCTCGTTACACCAGAATGTGGTATGAGTGAGTGCCTAGAAGGGGAGGGCAGAGGCATAGAGATGTGATGGAGGATTTATTTTCCATGAACACAGAGGGGCAGGCGTGATGTCACATATTCAGGCAGGCTCACACGCTTTGTTCAGTGTGCTGTGTTAGCACAGACAGAGAGACGGGAAAGTGGAGCAGAGAAGAGAAGTCCTTCTCAAATCAGCAGCCCCAGTCTCTTACTGAACACCTTTGTGCAACACCATGAACACGGAGAGCTTTGCCGAGTCCCAGAGAGAATTTGCTAAAGCAGAGTATGAATGGCAGAGAACAGAGGGCAAGCTCAATGAAATCGGGCTGAATGTCAACGCAGGAGGGCAGCTGAAAGATGGGCTCATTAAAAGTCCTGGCTTCACCGATGAAGACAAGCTGTGCTTCTTTGAAGCCAAAGTAGACAAAGAATCGGATGCACAGAATATTTTGTACCAGTCAAAGCGGGATCACCTTGAAAGCTTGCCCTTTGTAAGTGATGCTTTCCCACATGCCAGGGAACCAGTCTCTATCCCTAAAGCTTCAGAAGTGCACGGGGACAAAACCAGCTTTCAGAAACTGCTGGAGGGCACACATCAAACCAAAGGTATCACCGACCAGGAGAAGGCAGCACACAAAACCAGCTCAGAGTTAACGGCTGAGCAAAGGCAAATGATTTCAAATAGTGAGGGTAAACAAGAGAAGTGTGCATCAAACCATGAGGCTAGTGCACTGAACACAACCCTCAACCCTTTTCTTCCAAGTTATTCGACTAACACTAAGGACAGCTCATTAGGTTCTTGTCTTTCAGGAGTAGCAAATACCCACTGGGCTCAGAATGAGAGTTCCTCTAGCAAGTCAAGCACCAGGGCACAACCACCAACTACCAAGGTGGAACTTGCTCAAGAGGATGTTAAACCAGAGAGCACATGGAACACAAGCGACCTAGATGAAGATGGATTTCTCATAGACCGGGATGATGAACTTGGAAGCCCAGAAGATTGTCCATTGCTCAATCGATCATCTCACCAAAGGAAGGCTATAAGGCGTGCAATGTCCGAGTGCTCCCACCTGGCTGTACCTGTGACAGTCGACATTGCTGATAAGTATCCTGACATACGGGATGGAAAGCAAAACCAGTTACCCGTCCTTACACCTCCTGCTAACTCTAATTCAGTTGGCATGCCAAAGAAGCACACCAATCCAATGAAAAGGTCTATGACTGTAGCTGAACAGACTGCGGATTATGACTACCAAGGGCACACCAGTCCAGTGCCCGGTTCCCATGTTAAAGAGCAGCTAGGAGCAGCTAATGAGAAATGGGGTGAGGGTCTACTTGCCACAGAGTTACACATCACAAAGTTAGAGAATTTTACTGAAACAAACACCTTTCACATGAAGGATGATGATCGTCTTGTTGGAACCGAGGGCAAAGCGGAAAATACAGAGCACCGATCCACAGATGTCCCAGGGAAAAATGAAAAGGAAGGGTGCAAGGTGGTACCCCTACAGTCTTCCCAGCAATCAGTCATTGCTCCCAGTGGTAGGTTTAACTCTATATGGGCCTGGGGGTTGTTCTACTGTGTGTGCAGAATTCACAAAGTAAGAAATAGCTGTAAACTGTGCTGTTACTGCAGATAAGTGTTATCAAATACCCCAATGAGATCACATTGACTACTCCTAGCCATAGGGATGCGCCTGGTGTAGAATTTGGTCAAATTATGGCACATTTTTTTCAACATTCAAACTCTCCTGAAACTTTAACGTGTGTGACATTCAAGTGCAGATAAAATGAATGTGCGTAATTTTTCCTGGTTTGCTCAGAATTGAATTAGGATTATGTTTCTGCCCTTGAAAACAGTGTTTGTTCCCTTTCCGTTCCCTGGTTCTGGCTGCTGAAACAATTTTGCAAAAGTTCTAATCCAGGTCTGTTGATCAAATATTTGGCTTCTGCTACATTGTTCCAGGAAGCGCAGAAATTATAAACACACATTGCTTTCAGTAGCAAATAATGTTACATTAAAGGGGAACTGTCTGGAAAATGAGGTAAGAAACACACATATATCTATATATCTATATATCTATCTATCTATCTATATATATATATATATATATATATATATATATATATATATATATATATATATATATATATATATATATATATATATATATATATATATATATATATATATATATATATATATATATATAAATATATATAAATATATATATATATATATATATATATATATATATATATATATATATATCTATATCTAAATACAATCAATGAAATATTCTGCATTGTTTCTGAAATAATCAAGTTTATGTTCACTATTCCTCTCTCAGCATCTTTTTCTCTTCATTCTCTCTTCATGCAGCAGTTGAGTGTCAGATATTGATTGACAGATCCAATATATCTTATAGGGGGGACTCCCTTTCCTAGCAGATGTGTTAGAGCTCACTCACTCTACCCAAGTAAAATAATAATGCGACTTATCTTCCTAAAACCAACCTATGTGCTATTATGTGTAAGCAAATGTGCTTTACTTGGTGTTTTATTTCCACCCTTTACTTTTAAAGGTTATCTTCTCACATTTTTAATTGACCTAATTAAAATAAGTCCATAGCACCCCCATGAATCATATGTATTACCTATGACAAAAAGCCTTCTATTAAACTGTATCTAATGCTGCATCCTTCCACTGTACTAGAATACTGTGCTGACCTTTAATGTAAGCAACTGTGAATATAAGTGCTGCTATATTAAGTAAATATATGGACATACTTGCCATGGACACAATGACTTGTATTGACCGTAGGCACATTAACTCCTGCAGAGATGCAAAAAAAAATTCACACCTTCTTTGATTTATTTTCACCTAGGTAGATCGTAGTAAAAACTCCATATAACTAGGAGCTGCCATATCATTTTCCTGGACTTGGTTTTTCACCATTTTGTGCCAGAATGATAGCACATCTAGTGACCTGAATATAAAATATATACACACACGGAAGTCTCAAGGGAAGTTTTATTAGTGGCAATGCAATATGGCGGCAGTCTCTGCAGATAACAACACTGTGCGTGTAGTTTTAAAGGGATACAGTCCTTCACCTAGGACAGTGATCCCCAACCAGTAGCTCGTGAGCAACATGTTGCTCTCCAACCCCTTGTATGTTGCTCTCAGGGTCCTCAAAGAAGGGGCTTATTTTTGAATTTCAAGCTTGAAATGAAGTTTTAATTGCATAAAAACTAATTATAGTCCCAAGTAGAGCCTCTTGTAGGCTGCCAGTCCACATAGGGCTACCATATAGCCAATCATAGCCCTTTATTTGGCACCCCAATGGACTTTTTCATGCTTTTGTTGCTCCCCAACTCTTTTTACATTTGAATGTGGCTCACGGGTTAAAAAGGTTGGGGACCCCTGACCTAGGATATCTTTAAGTTGCATTGTAAGTTGTAATCTGCACAACTTTTATGAAGTACAGGTCATACTATAGTCATCCTCAAGCAAATCCATTTGCTTTTCATAATGTATTAGGTAGGACTTTTGGCTTACATTAGATGGGTTCTAGGTGGAAATTTAGAAGACTTTTGATACAGTGCTAGAGGCTGCTTGCTTTCTAAACTAGAGCCTTGTACCATTGACAGCTACTCTACACACTCCATCAGCCACTTTTTTAAGCAACCATAAAGAGGATTATTAAGAGTCAATGATATGTACTCTACAGCCTGTTCTCTGTCCAACCATTAAATGGTCTTCCAAGAGTTCTCAGAAGACCCTCTTTATGGTTAGATTGAGAACTGTTGGAAGGATTGTGCAAAGTACATTCTGTTGGCTCTTGGGGAATTTATGGTAGGATAGAAAACTGGCTGAAGGATTGTGTAGCTCATTTGTCAGTGGTACATCATGTTGGCTCTTTGAGACCTCTTTATGGTAGAATGAGAGCTGGCTGAAGGACTGTGTAACGTAGTTGTCAATGGTACATCCAATTTGCTCTGGTAGACCTTTTTATTGTTAGATTGAGAACAGGTTGAAGGATTATGCAGCTCATTTGTCAGTGGTACATCATGTTGGCTCTTGGAGACCTCTATGGTAGGATGGAGAGCTGGCTGAAGGACTCTGTAAAGTAGCTGTCAATGGTACATCCAATTTGCTCTGGTAGAGGGTCACTGCATGATGTTATGTTAATTCATTGAGTCAATAACTTGGAAGAGATGTAAGAGATGCACCGGACAAGGTAATTTTTATAGTGTATTTTTTACCAGTGTTAAAACTCCATTTAGCGTTTGCAGCTGCCCAGCTACATGGAACTGTCTGATTAGCCTACAGGTAGGCTTGAATGTGTGTTGTTAAAACGCTGTTAAACTGTGTTCCTGCCACCTTTTTATGTTGGGAAGAGTGTACCCAAAATAAATCTCCAGATACTATTCTTACCTGCCTACCATAGCTAATTCCCCTGAAAACTGCGTGTACAGGCAGCATGTCAGCGAGGTTATAAATAGCAGTGTATATGTGTTTGCTGATGACACAATTATGTGGAACATTAAGTTCTATGCAGCAAGTATCATACGCCAAGGCAAATTAATGACAAATAGGTCTTAATGTATATAAAACAAGGAATAGATTCCCTTTATTGTTGTTAATGGAATCTTAGGAGTACATGTGGATAATAGAAGAAGGCTGCCGACATATAGAGATCCTCTCGTTTGGCCAGGGCACTAAACAAGCAAATATTTGCCAGATTTGTTGATATAAATGGCAGGCAAATCAAGCTGGCACAGATATTTTACCCTGGGGACTGAAGATCCGGTCAGAATGGGGTTCAAACAAAACCACAAACCAACTTCACAGTCCATGGCCTATTGGATTTCCATCATGGCCCGGTCAATATATGGATATGTCCTAATGTGATTGCTAAGGTGGCTGTTTAAGGTCCACGCTAGGGATGCACCAAATCCAGGATTCGGTTCAGGATTCAGCCTTTTTCAGCAGGATTCGGATGAATCGATTTGCCCGGCCGAACCGAATCCTAATTTGCATATGCAAATTAGGGGTGGGAGGGAAATTTTGTTTACCATGGAAGTAAACTCTTAGGAGTACATGTGGATAATAGAAGAAGGCTGCCGACATATAGAGATCCTCTCGTTTGGCCAAGGCACTAAACAAGCAAATATTTGCCAGATTTCTTGATATGGCAGGCAAATCAAGCTGGCACAGATATTTTACCCTGGGGACTGAAGATCCGGTCAGAATGGGGTTCAAACAAAAGCACAAACCAACGCCACAGTCCATGGCCCATAGGATTTCCATCATGGCCCGGTCAATATATGGATCTGTCCTAATGTGATTGCTAAGGTGGCTGTTTAAGGTCCACGCTAGGGATGCACCAAATCCAGGATTCGGTTCAGGATTTGGCCTTCTTCAGCAGGATTCGGATGAATCGATCTGCCCGGCCGAACCGAAGCCTAATTTGCATATGCAAATTAGGGGTGGGAGGGAAATTTTGTTTACCATGGAAGTAAAAAAAAAAAATTCCCTTTCCCAGTCCTCATTTGCATATGCAAATTAGGATTCGGTACGGTATTAGGCCGAATCTTTCACAAAGGATTCAGGGGTTTGGCCGAATTCAAAATAGTGGATTTGGTGCATCAAGATTGTACCTGTCCGTAGCCATATCTGTCTGTCTGTCTGTCTGTCTTTTAGCTGAAGCAAGGAATGTTATTGTGCAGCAGCAGGGCCTGAAACATTTGCCCTAAATTAAAAAGTGGTATAGACTCGGGTAGACCTCCAACTAACACACACCCCCACACCCTTCAAAATGGACCATTACGTTTGACCACTGACTACTGGAGTAAGAATGCGGGTTTTTTTATAGAACAATTATATATAGAGGCTTAGGTACTTTGGTTTTATTCTGTGTGCCATTCCCTGTATGTGCTGCTGTTTCTCCAAAGCGTGGTGTGACCAACTGCATTTGTCTCGTCTTCTTTTTTTAGCAAAATCAGCGTTAGGAGATCAAATTGAAGCGTTTGCATGTGTGTGAATGGGAGGCTTCCCTGCAGCTTTTGCTTCTTTAAATGGAACTTGTAATAAAACCCGTCATTGTCATCGGCCGTCTCTCAGCCTCCGGCCATGATTTGTTTTCCATATCTCTTAAAGTGGCTTTATTGTCTGTGACTTATATGGGACATTTATAAGAAATTGAGCTGAGAGGCAGGAATTCATAACCAAATTTCATCCAGAGACCAGCTGGCAACCCAACAGCACAAAGTTCAGCCATTCACATCTGGCCATGATTCCTCCTCATTCAGTGCCAGGACTTGGCACAGTTACTGCATAGCCCACAATTCATCTATCAAACCTTTTCTAAAGTATATGATTTGGTAGTGGCATGAAAAGGGGTGTAGAAAATTAACATTATGTACAGTTAGTTGTGCCAATTATCTTTATAAGTTATTATACAAGGTGGGTAATGCTGTGGTATCTTTGTGCAGACTAAGAGCATCCTAGGGGGCTGTTCCTGCTGAATTGTACTTAGTACAGGAGCACAGTACACTTCCATATTCCTATGGTATCGGGAGAAAGGTCAACATATTGTTCAGTGGGGCTACCAATAGATTTCTTATAGATACTTCTAACTATTTACTAATTATGGACACATCTCCAAGACTTCTCTCTACACAGCCTGGGTATGTGCCTTTTGTGGGGGACAAAGTTCTGCTTGTATTGGATCCACTGATGGATATTAGGAGGCTGCGGTTGAGCACTTTTATTTGTTTAGTTAACTATATTCTATTATATTGCCCTATTATAGAAACCCCTCCATCCACATAGTTATTTATGGCTGCAGGGAGTTGTTCCAGTAATATAGAGTAAATAAGTGATTTCATCAGGCACAGAATAGAACATTACAGTTCTACATATAGAATAGGCCAGAATACATCATCATATATAACTGAATATATTCCATTATGATGCACTCTACAGGCTGGATATTTCACCACATGTTAATTAAAATGAATGTAGGCAAAGCTATTCTGCTAATTAGTAATTAATACAGATAATTACTGCACAGAAACCAGTGCAATTAGCATCAGAATTGAATAATCAGCAAACCTGTAGCATCAGCTTATATTACAGCCAGGGAAGCTCATTTTCTGCTGGATAATTAGTGACGAGCCCTAAGCTTAGCTTCTCAACAGCCAATCAGAGCCCACTGAGCATGTGAGTGTCACAGACACTTTCCAAGATGGTGACCCCCTGTGACAAGTTTGAAGTCCTGGATCATTGCTGCTATTGACAAGCTCAAACTTTAGCCTCGTGCAATAAGTTCACTATAGAAAATAGGACATTTTCAGCCACATTCATTTTTAGGGTTTAGTTCTCCTTTAAAGGGGTTGCACACCTATAAAGTAACGTTTAGTATGATGTAAAGACAGATCCTAAGACAATTTGCAATTGGGTTTAATTATTTTTTAGTTTGAGTTATTTAGCTTATTCGGCAAATCTCCAGTTTCAATTTAACTGGATGTTATGGTCCAAGTTACCCTAGCAACCATGCACTGATTTAAATATAAGAGAATGGAATATGAATAGGAGAGAACCTGAATAGCGATGTGTGGGCTGGCCCGAAACCCACGGGTCGGCGGGTTTGGACTGACTCCTGCACAAAATCTTCGGGTCGTGGGCGGTTCCGGGTTGAGCTCTTCTCATGGTCTCCCCGCCTGCAAACTTGCAAGTCCTGGCGCCGGAATTTATAGACTTTCGGCCGCCCCTTTTGTGACATCACTGCGGGACGGGCACGAGTCTAAAAATAGAGGGCAGCAGCGGGTCCAGGCTGGTTGTGGATTGGGAGCGGCAGGGTGCGGGTTGAGAAATTCTTGACCCGCACATCACTAGACCTGAATACAAAGATGAGTAATAAAAAGTAGCAGTAACAATACCTTAAAGAGCACTTGTTGTTTAGATGGGGTCACTGACCCCTATTTGAAAGCTAGAAAGAAGAAGGCAAAAAATTAAAAAAAAAAAAAAAAATTGAAGGCCAGTTGAAAAGTTGGGTAAAATTGGCTATTCTAGAACCTACTAAAAGTTAACCTAAAGGTGAACCACTCCTTTCATAAACCTATATATGTGTCTATTTTTTAATGTCATAACCTCATTGACTATAGTTTTCTCATTTCACCCCATAATAATAATAATAATCCATATGACTTCTGCACATGGGCCCTACTTCTTATTGTCCATTTACCAGTTAATGTTGCTCCTGTCCCCAGGGGTAACCCATTGTCTGCTGACACGTGTGTACAAATCAGAAGGCTCCTTATCATTCAGTAACCTGTGAAGTGCAGCTTACCCGAGGCCTGCGTCATTGTGTGGTCTCTGAGTTCAGTGACTCCTCATACAGACGTGCAGTGCAGTGGAAATTCTTCTCCTGAGTACTGTGCTTGCAATTTTTCGCCTTCCTCTGGATCAACTGGCAGTTAGGCAGGTTATATATAGACTTGAAAGGTTGAAATTGATGGCTGTGTCTTTTTTCAACCTGACCTACTACGTTACAATGCACAAGAACAAAGCTTGAGTGCATCATTTGATATTGTAGTACGAGTTTAATTGTCGAGCCCAAGAGCCATGATGTTACTGCTCATTAATCCCCATTAGAATAATCTCAGACACTGCCATGAGTTTGTACTTTCAGATTGGACAGATATTTGGATAAAACATAGTGCCATCCCCAGGACATGGGGTCGTGCATTTTAGTTAGAAGTTCCCAGGACTCCAGGATAAGACTTCACTGACTTTTCCCTGTTCAAGTTGAAGCCGGAGCTTTTTCTGGCATTTTCATGACCCCGTCTATGAAGGGGAAGCGATTGATTGTGACAGCCGCTGCCTTTCACTACCCAGTCTTCTCCCATTTTGCTCCGGAGAAAGTGCACTGACTGGAAACCAATGGCTAATAAACACGTCTCAGCAGCATTATGTTTTCTTACTTTTTTCATTTATTCCTCCTGTAACCAAAAACATCCTCCATGTGCCTTGCTCTTCCGTTTCCACAGTAACTGCTCGAGATAAAACCTTGGATCACTTGTATGTATTACTACTACAGTCTCATTCGACGCAACACTGCACTCTCCTGCCTGTTGCACACGGGACACAATTCAGCCGTCAATCAGACTCCCCAAAATTGCTGCTCCTATTGTGCAAAAAGGGAGATGCCTTTGAAAGTGCAGAGCCGTCGCCTAACTTGTAGACCTAAAAAAAAATTGCTTGTTTTTAAGTGACAGTCACCCAAACTGCCTGGCGAGGGCACTCAGACTGGGGCTCAGATATAGGGTTGGATAACTAGTGTAGAGGGCATAGTTACTAAACTTCAATTAAAAAAAAACCCTTTCCTCTTTAAACTTGCTTTATGGCAAAAACATCACTGTTGCCCCTATAATAAAGGTGACCCTCAGTATAATTCAGCAGATAGGGGGAATATTTATCAAAGAGTGAAGTTAATAGTGAAGTTCCGCCACTAGAGTGAAATTCCGCCACTTTCCATTCATTTCTATGGGATTTTTAAAGGCGTTTTTATCAAAGGGTGAACTTTCACTTTCACCCATTGATAAATATGCCTTTCAAAATCCCATAGAAATGAATTTGTGAGCTGCTGAATTTCACTCTAGTGGCGGAACTTCACTCTTTGATAAATTTACCCCATAGAGTTTACACCAATCTCTTTCTGAATAACTTTTAGAGGCACGTTTATCAAGGGTCGAATTTCGAATCTGTGTGATTTTTTTTTTTTTTTTTTAAACTTCCTTAAATTCGAATGAATGGGAAATGTATTAATAAAATCGAATTTTTAAAACTCGGACTAATTGAAACGACCCGAAAACTCGAATCGAATTCGATCAGGTTTTAGGTGGCGAATAGTCTAATTCGAATTCTTAAAGGGCCAGAGTATGACAAATCTTGAAGATCGAATTCAAATGTTTTAAAATAAATAAATAAATAAATGTAAAAAAAAAACTGGAATCGAGGTTGGATAATCCCCTAGTTAAATTTGACAGTGACCCTTAATAAATCTGCCCCTTTCTGCTAGGGTGTTGTAGGCTTCTAAGCTGCCCATTGATTTAAGTCACACACCTTTCTGCATTGGGTATTACATTCAAGTGTGTCTCACATATATTGGATTAGTGTTGGGCTAAGAGCGAATAGAATACAATCACGGGGAGACACATTTATCAAGAGTCGAATTTCGAAATCGCAAGGTATTTTTCTAACTCCCATAAATTCTAAATTTGACTAGTTGAAACGTATTAATAAAACCTGATCGAATTCGATTTGAATTATAAGAACTTGGTTCGAAATGATAAAATCTCGGTTTAAATTTCCCGAAAAATTCTCCGGAAAAAACTTGAATGTCAGGAAGGCACCAAATTTGATGCCTGGACCTCTCCCAGTAGACCGGATACCGTGTGTTCTCTGAAACGCAGAAAATTAAACCGATAGAACTTCAATCCAAAGATGAGAATTTATAACTTAAATACTAAATAAACCGGCACTTTTAGAGTAAAGGCACGCAGGGCAATTTTCGCCCCCCTCGAATTTGGAGCAGCTGGTGCAGTTACATGCCAGCAATATGTTCTTGAGCATTTTAATAATGAGAAGGAAAAGAAATTGTCTTTTCTTTTAACGTTCCCATGTTTTTTTGAGCACCCTGATTTGTGCATGAAGGCAATAATGCTTTGAATAACCAGCTGCAAAGCTGCTGTGTGTGTTGCTCGTGGAACACTATGCATGCCACTAAAGCTTTTGTGTGTCTTTATTACTCAGCAACTCCAGAAACTGTAGAACCCGCTGCAGCTGCAACAGAAAGTGAAAAGACAAGTCCACCAAGCAAAAAACTCCCACCAAGCCCAGAGAGGAAAGCCAAGGTATGGAAATATATCGACAATAAATATACATAGGACCAGGGCCCAGGCATTCAGCTGCTGTTTATTTGCTTTCAAAACCAGCACAGTCCGAGGGGTTTGGTTTGCACTAAGGTTTCCAACAAGAGAAACCTTTGCTTGATTCAGAACAGGGGTGAGGAAGAGATGGGACTAGCAATAAAATGCTGAGAGGAACAGGGAAATTGGAGCGGGGAATACGGTACTCAAAGGAGAAGGAAAGCTACCCAAGCAGTTTAGATTAGCCACAATAGTACAAGCTATAACACTATATTTATTCTGCAGAATGCTTTACCATACCTGAGTAAACAGTAGAAGCTCTCTGCTTGTTTAGGATAGCAGCTGCCATATTAGCTTGTTGTGACATCACTTCCTGCCTGAGTCTCATCCCGGCTCACTCATAGCTGTGGGCACAGATTACAGCGGGGAGGGGGAGAGGAGCAAACTGAGCATGCTCAAGCCCTAGCCCTGGAGGTTTAAGCTGAAAACAGTTAGTCTGATACAGAAGCCCATGAGTACACAATAGAAGGAAAGAAATGTGCTGTTTCTTTTGACAGAGGACTCAGAGCAACATTACTTTGAGGGTTTACTGGTGTATTTATATAGGCCTTTATGATAAAGCTTACCTAGTTTTAACCTTTCGTTCTCCTTTAAAAAAAAAGTGCCAACATTTGTCCAGCCCTAGTAGTCTATAGCAACCAGTCAGATACTTGTTTTCATACAGCTGTCCAGTTAAGGTTATCTAGTGATTGGTTGCTTTGGGTTATTGGATATAAAGCATAGCAAACTCTAGCCCTCAGCTTTGAAGAAGAACAGACAAAATAAATATAATAGCAGTTCAATATTCTACATGCAAAAACCCCCTGCTCCCCAGACGCCAGAAACAAATGAGCAAAGTTTCTCCTAACGTATCCGCTGACTATACCAGTGTATATGATACAGAATCCGCTTGCTTATGTCACCCTATATACTGTGCGTGCATATCTCACAACCACAGAGGATTTGAGCCAATAAGACCAGCAATCTCTGTGTGTGTGTGTTTTATTTTTCTAGCCTAGTCATCTTGTTGTAGTTTGTTCCAAATAACACACAGCTGTGGTTTTGTTTCCACTTCCCAAGCTGTTCAGATTTCCAGTCATATAAATGCTTCCAAATGCAGCACCAGCTTGTTAGAACACTTGCTTAGAGCTTGCCCAGTTCCATAGAACAATGAAATAGGACGTGGGTCGCAGAACTGCCAGAACTCAGGATACACACAGTGCTGCTCTCTATATCCAACTGGATCGGATCTGCGTTCCTTCCCACCATGCTTTGCAATCAGTCCTGCTTCTTTTCATTTCAGTTTGGAATTATTTAGCTCATTTGATCATGCACTTTTTTTTTTTGCCCGTTTCTTTATATGCTTTTTGCTTTGATTCATTATTTATGCTTTTGTTATGAATATTTTTTTTTCTTATTTTGTTGCTTGTTTTTGCTCGTACCTGACCAATGTTAAGACTTCTGCTGCAACACCATCCAAGACTCCACTGAGCAAAAGCAAAGTCACAGGGGCAGCCGCTGCCCCCAGTCCCAAGAAACCTGTTTCTGCTACTCCTACTCAGAAAAAGTCTGCTAGCCCTGCTCCAGCTTCAACCACAACACCAAAACGCCCCCTGAGCAGTGTTAGCAGGCTCACCAGTGCAACACCCAAAGACTCCAAGCCCAAGGTAAGAGCAGGAGTTGTGTCTGTAATCCCAGAATTGACTCCCTATTCCTCTCGTTTGTCTCAATCAAATGACTTACATGGTGACAGGTCTTTCGGGTAACACATTTTATTTCAGTTTGGAAATGCTGAGAGAAAATTACAAACGAAACAGCTAATTGTGCAAAATGCAGGTAATGAATGGAGTAGTGTCTGTGCTACTGGCATGCAGCTAGTCTGTTCTCACTTGATATTATTGAAGAATAACATATGGTGCAGCTGCTGTTACTTCATTCCAAACTGTTTATTTGACAGACTCTTGATTTGAAAAGCCCAGTGAAAAGCCCAGACAAGAAACCAGCGGTTCCAAAGCAAACTCCAACCTCCACTACTCCTAGAGCCTCTGTAAAGGCCAGTCCTGTAGCCTCCAAAGGCAGCACAACTACAGCAGCAGCAGCACCCACCACAGCAAGCACAGCACCCAAGAGTGCGGTTACCCCAAAGCGTCCAACAGGTAAGATGTTCCTTAATAACATTCTCCATCAGACTCATCAGTCACTCACAGGCCCAGTAGAGGAAATATAATATCTTATCTTTCATTTATTCTTTGTACTAGCCTGACCAAATGTAGTGGCTAGATTGGTTGGTGAGTCAATTGGGTAATTTTAGCAAAAGGCTAGTAGTAGTTTATTCCTTGCAGTAATTTGGTTTAGTTAAATGATCTCTCCCAATAAAGGATATGAAAGGGAGAATGAGCAAAACTTGATTAGTATCTCACACCTTTAAGAACAACTTTCCGTCTGCAGGGTCGCAATCAGGGGAGGACAGGGGGGGCTATTGTCCAGGGCTGGTGGGGTTTAGATTTTAAACGGGGGGGGGGGGGCTGTGCTGGACATACTTGAATTATCTGGGTGCCCCCCTACCAGAATCAGATTTGGCTACTTGCCGGTTTCTTTATGCTCCTCTACATGCAAGCAGAACCCACCCTCATCCAATAACGGCACAGCTAAGTCGGGTCCTCAGGAGAAATAGGGAAAAAAGTGCAGCATGTCTGCAAGTAAACCTCAGTATGTTTAAAGGAACAGCAACACCAA
Source organism: Xenopus laevis (assembly GCF_017654675.1). NCBI lineage: Eukaryota > Metazoa > Chordata > Amphibia > Anura > Pipidae > Xenopus > Xenopus laevis. The sequence continues at coordinate 3,385,575 of NC_054382.1, read as the reverse complement.
AAAAATACTGTTTTAAAAGAATTGCAAGTTAATATAGTGTTTCCCTGAACTAGTAAATCTGGTGTATTTGGTCCAGAAACTCTACAATAGCTTATATAAACAAGCTGCTGTATAACCATAGGGCAGCCATTCAAGCATATGATACACAGTAGATAACAGATCAGTACTACTATAGTTTATATAAACAAGCTGCTGTGTAGCCATGGGGGCAGCCATTCAAGCACAGGATACACAGTAGATAACAGATAAGTACTACTATAGTTTATATAAACAAGCTGCTGTGTAGCCATGGGGGCAGCCATTCAAGCACAGGATACACAGTAGATAACAGATAAGTACTACAATAGCTTATATAAACAAGCTGCTGTATAACCATAGGGCAGCCATTCAAGCATATGATACACAGTAGATAACAGATCAGTACTACTATAGTTTATATAAACAAGCTGCTGTGTAGCCATGGGGGCAGCCATTCAAGCACAGGATACACAGTAGATAACAGATAAGTACTACTATAGTTTATATAAACAAGCTGCTGTGTAACCATAGGGCAGCCATTCAAGCACAGGATACACAGTAGATAACAGATCAGTACTACTATAGTTTATATAAATAAGCTGCTGTGTAACCATAGGGGCAGCCATTCAAGCACAGGATACACAGTAGATAACAGATAAGTACTACTATCGTTTATATAAACAAGCTGCTGTGTAACCATAGGGCAGCCATTCAAGCACAGGATACACAGTAGATAACAGATAAGTACTACTATAGTTTATATTAACAAGCTGCTGTGTAGCCATGGGGGCAGCCATTCAAGCACAGGATACACAGTAGATAACAGATAAGTACTACTATAGTTTATATAAACAAGCTGCTGTGTAGCCATGGGGGCAGCCATTCAAGCACAGGATACACAGTAGATAACAGATAAGTACTACTATAGTTTATATAAACAAGCTGCTGTGTAGCCATGGGGGCAGCCATGCAAGCACAGGATACACAGTAGATAACAGATAAGTACTACTATAGTTTATATAAACAAGCTGCTGTGTAACCATAGGGCAGCCATTCAAGCACAGGATACACAGTAGATAACAGATCAGTACTACTATAGTTTATATAAACAAGCTGCTGTGTAATCATAGGGGCAGCCATTCAAGCACAGGATACACAGTAGATAACAGATAAGTACTACTATAGTTTATATAAACAAGCTGCTGTGTAACCATAGGGCAGCCATTCAAGCACAGGATACACAGTAGATAACAGATCAGTACTACTATAGTTTATATAAACAGCTGGCTGTGTAACCATAGGGGCACCATTAGCACAGGATACACAGTAGATAACAGATAGTCACTACTATAGTTTATATAAACAAGCTGCTGTGTAGCCATGGGGGCAGCCATTCAAGCATAGGATACACAGTCATATAACAGATAAGCTACTACTATAGTTTATATAAACCAAGCTGCTGTGTAGCCATGGGGGCAGCCATTCAAGCACAGGAATACACAGTAGATAACAGATAAGTACTACTTATAGTTTATATAAACAAGCTGCTGTGTAGCCCTGGCAGCAGCCATTCAAGCACAGGATACCAGTAGATAACAGATAAGTACTACTATAGTTTATATTAACAAGCTGCTGTGTAGCCATGGGGGCAGCCATTCAAGCACAGGATACACAGTAGATAACAGATAAGTACTACTATAGTTTATATAAACAAGCTGCTGTGTAGCCATGGGGGCAGCCATTCAAGCACAGGATACACAGTAGATAACAGATAAGTACTACTATAGTTTATATAAACAAGCTGCTGTGTAGCCATGGAAGCAGCCATTCAAGCACAGGATACACAGTAGATAACAGATAAGTACTACTATAGTTTATATAAACAAGCTGCTGTGTAGCCATGGGGGCAGCCATTCAAGCACAGGATACACAGTAGATAACAGATAAGTACTACTATAGTTTATATAAACAAGCTGCTGTGTAGCCATGGGGGCAGCCATTCAAGCACAGGATACACAGTAGATAACAGGTAAGTACTACTATAGTTTATATAAACAAGCTGCTGTGTAGCCATGGAAGCAGCCATTCAAGCACAGGATACACAGTAGATAACAGATAAGTACTACTATAGTTTATATAAACAAGCTGCTGTGTAGCCATGGGGGCAGCCATTCAAGCACAGGATACACAGTAGATAACAGATAAGTACTACTATAGTTTATATAAACAAGCTGCTGTGTAGCCATGGGGACAGACATTCAAGCACAGGATACACAGTAGATAACAGATAAGTACTACTATAGTTTATATAAACAAGCTGCTGTGTAGCCATGGGGGCAGCCATTCAAGCACAGGATACACAGTAGATAACAGATAAGTACTACTATAGTTTATATAAACAAGCTGCTGTGTAGCCATGGGGGCAGCCATGCAAGCACAGGATACACAGTAGATAACAGATAAGTACTACTATAGTTTATATAAACAAGCTGCTGTGTAGCCATGGAAGCAGCCATTCAAGCACAGGATACACAGTAGATAACAGATAAGTACTACTATAGTTTATATAAACAAGCTGCTGTGTAGCCATGGGGGCAGCCAATCAAGCACAGGATACACAGTAGATAACAGATAAGTACTACTATAGTTTATATAAACAAGCTGCTGTGTAGCCATGGGGACAGACATTCAAGCACAGGATACACAGTAGATAACAGATAAGTACTACTATAGTTTATATAAACAAGCTGCTGTGTAGCCATGGGGGCAGCCATTCAAGCACAGGATACACAGTAGATAACAGATAAGTACTACTATAGTTTATATAAACAAGCTGCTGTGTAGCCATGGGGGCAGCCATGCAAGCACAGGATACACAGTAGATAACAGATAAGTACTACTATAGTTTATATAAACAAGCTGCTGTGTAGCCATGGAAGCAGCCATTCAAGCACAGGATACACAGTAGATAACAGATAAGTACTACTATAGTTTATATAAACAAGCTGCTGTGTAGCCATGGGGGCACAGAAAATGTTACCGTATGGGGCCTTGTGATTTCTGATGGTGGCCCTGTGCCTCTGTACAAAGCTGTAAAGCAATTTGACTACAGTGATCTCAGAACATAAGGTAATGTATAAACCCCTTCTCATGTTCAGCCGCATTTCAAGATTTATTTCTAAGGCAACTTATATGGGAGCTGTTTTAATACTGGAAAACCGAGCTATGGTTGCGGTTAATGATGTTATTCTTTGTGCAGCGCCCAAGAACGATGTGAAACCTGCAGAAGTGAAGAGAATCCCCAGCACCAAATCCCCCACAGGTGAGAATTTATTTATTCTTTCCAGGGCACTGAGAATATTACTACCACTCGTTTTGGGTCAACACTACCTGGGTTTGGAGACTGATGTCAGTCTAATTGCAGACCTAATACATGAGCCAGATGTAGTTCTTGCTATCCATGTATTCCATGTTGCATTATTGGTGGAATCCTCCCAATTATTTTATTGCTCTTCTGATTTTCCAGAAGCAAGTCGTCCAAAATCGGTTCCAGCTGACTTGACTAAGGCCAATGGGCCAGCAGCAGCTCCCACTCGTCCCAGGACGACCAAGCCTGCTGTTCCCAAAACTACTGGGGCTTCTAGCACAGCTGTGGAGGCAAAGAAGTTGCCATCTGCCAGAACAGCTCCACTGAGCAAACCTAGCGCTGCTCCACTGAGTAAAACTTCTACTGCCCCCCTCAGCAAAACCACTGCAGCTCCTAAGCAGCCACGGCCAGCCACAGTTCCTGACCTGAAGAACATCCGCTCAAAGATTGGTTCCACAGATAATATAAAGCACCAACCAGGGGGTGGCAAGGTAAGAGCCGCCTGATTCTGAATCTGCATATGGTCTCAGGTATGGAAGAGTTAAAGGATAAGTAAACCTTTATAATAAGTCAATGTAACATTGATGAGAGTGCTATTTTAAAAAAGTTTGCAATTTACATTCATTATTTATCATTCATTATTTATTTATTTTAATTGCAAGATATTAAGGGATACATGTAGAGTGAATTTTATTTTAAATCTTTTTATTAAATTTTTAAATTTTCCAAAGGGTACAGAAAGAAAATAGAGGAATGGGGAAAGAAAATGAACATAGAAAAGACATAAAAGAAAATAATTACACACCTTAGCACTTGATTATCATAATAAAATGTTACTTCGCACTCTATTTCTTTTTTTTGTATTTTATAACCTACGACTTTATTACAGAGATCTGTAAAACTTTTAATACAAATATCATACAGTGATTTTTATTTATTAGAGCACAGATTAAATTACACGTTTTTCTCATACTCTTTTATATATTCACACCAGGGACTCCAATTTTTAAAGTGTTTTCGCATAGTGAATTTTGTTACAACAGCGCCACCTGCTGGTCATTTTCCCACCAGTCTGACCAGCAAGTAGTCAAGGAAGTTGTCAGGAGAAAGAAAGAGGCTGATGTTCTTCTGCTTAGGAAAACAATTAGAAACCTTTCTCACATCTTTCCTAAGCAGAAGAACATCAGAGCAGCCTCTTTCTTTCTCCTGACAACTTCCTTGACTACTTGCTGGTCAGACTGGTGGGAAACTGACCAGCAGGTGGCGCTGTTGTAACACAATTCATTCATATTAACAGTAAATGTATCCCTTAATATTTTGGAATCAAAATAAATAATGAATGTACATTGCAAAAGTTCTTAGAATAGCCCCCTCGTCAATTTTTGAAGGTTTACTTATCCTTTAAAGTTAATGTCCCCACCATAGTGTAGTTCATTATCATGCTCTCATATTCATTATATTATCAACCCTGGAGGGAGCCGTGCCAGACTCAAATGAACATGATCCCCTGCCAGAACCACTTCAGCTGAGATCATTAATTTTAAAGGGATACTGTTCCATTTCATTTTTACATCAGCTTTAAAAGAAGTCACTGTCTGCTATTTCCACTGGTTTTGTTTCCTCTGGCCCTTTGAAGAGTTCTTGCTACTTTTGACCCTCTCCAGGCAGCAGAGTTGTTGCACATGTAATAACTGCTTCTGTCACATAAGAAACAACTTTACTGATCCTGATTGGATGTTATTAATCCCATAACTCGGGACAAGGGCTGCAGCGACTACTTTCCATTACATATAAACTGTATTATAATATACAATAAGCTACTGAAATCTTTTATTTTCATGGCAGTATCCCTTTTTTTATTAATGTATTCCCATATTCATGAAATGGGCTGTTTTGTGGCATTTTGAAGCTGAGGGTTTGGGTATAACAGGATCTAACAGGATCTAAAGTCTCTATATGATTTAGGGCTCCTTTGCCAGCAGATTGTTGTGTAACAAAAGGCAACTGGGCTCCTTTGCTACTAACATTCTGATAGGCCGGCGTTATCCCAACTATGATAATCCTTGGCATGTAGAAAACTGGAGGCTTTGGCTGCTTCATGCCCAAATTTTTCACGTGCTATTGTGCCTGCAAGTTTGAGGAATATCTTGTTTGTTTTTCATTGTATTTGCTCCAGGAGACTGTCATTTTTTTTACCATAGCCACAATCATTTTCTAGAAACCCAGCAAAAGGGATTAGCTTTTCTTTGTATGAATGAAATGGAATGAACTGTCATAGACAATGAGAGGATCCCATCACTACACATAATCTATAAGTCTAGTTAAAGGGCCACTAAACCTTTTTCCTAGTTATCTATGTAAAGGACAAGTAAAATGTACAAGGACATATGGCAAGATGGCGGCCATGTGCATTGTCATAACCTGTACAGAAAAATCCCATAAAACTATGGCAGCATAGGTATTCCCCTGTACTAAGCACAATTCAGCAGGAACAGCCCCTAAGTTTGCTCATAATCTGTACAGAGAGATCCCATAAAACTATGGCAGCATAGGTATTCCTCTGTACTAAGCACAATTCAGCAGGAACAGCCCCCTTTGTTTGCTCATAGTCTGTACAGAGAGATCCCATAAAACTATGGCAGCATAGGTATTCCCCTGTACTAAGCACAATTCAGCAGGAACAGTCCCTAAGTTTGCTCATAGTCTGTACAGAGAGATCCCATAAAACTATGGCAGCATAGGTATTCCCCTGTACTAAGCACAATTCAGCAGGAACAGTCCCTAAGTTTGCTCATAGTCTGTACAGAGAGATCCCATAAAACTATGGCAGCATAGGAATTCCCCTGTACTAAGCACAATTCAGCAGGAACAGTCCCCTAAGTTTGCTCATAGTCTGTACAGAAAAATCCCATAAAACTATGGCAGCATAGGTATTCCCCTGTACTAAGCACAATTCAGCAGGAACAGTCCCCTAAGTTTGTTCATAGTCTGTACAGAGAGATCCCATAAAACTATGGCAGCATAGGTATTCCCTGTACTAAGCACAATTCAGCAGGAACAGTCCCCTTTGTTTGCTCATAGTCTGTACAGAGAGATCCCATAAAACTATGGCAGCATAGGTATTCCTCTGTACTAAGCACAATTCAGCAGGAACAGCCCCTAAGTTTGCTCATAGTCTGTACAGAGAGATCCCATAAAACTATGGCAGCATAGGTATCCCCTGTACTAAGCACAATTCAGCAGGAACAGTCCCCTAAGTTTGCTCATAGTCTGTACAGAGAGATCCCATAAAACTATGGCAGCATAGGTATTCCCCTGTACTAAGCACAATTCAGCAGGAACAGTCCCCTAAGTTTGCTCATAGTCTGTACAGAGAGATCCCATAAAACTATAGCAGCATAGGTATTCCCTGTACTAAGCACAATTCAGCAGGAACAGTCCCCTAAGTTTGCTCATAGTCTGTACAGAGAGATCCCATAAAACTATGGCAGCATAGGTATTCCCTGTACTAAGCACAATTCAGCAATAAGATTTAGTATCATTTTACTTTTTAATGGATAAACCTGGGAAACATTTTCCATTGGCTGTATATGTTTTTTTAGAAATTGTCTTTTTCTGATATGTTTGATTGCTAGCTTGGGCACATGTTTTGAGTGACCTGTTCATTTAATTGCCTGGGGCTTTGTGTTATAAATCCTCCTGCATATTTCTCTCCAGCAGGTGGATAAAAAGCCTGTGCCAATCAGCACAGCCAGGAAACCTGTTCCCCCCGCTGTCCCTAAAACAGCCACTGCTGCTAAATCCACAGATACAAAAGAGACTGCTCAAAAGCAGAGCAATGGGAAAGTGAGTGTGTGCTCTTGTTCACAGGCTGAGTACTTTCCCCATCACTTTCCTCAAACTCTTTAGTTTCCCCTTTCCCCCTCTATGGGCTGCACACACTTTCCAGCTACTTTCTACCCTTTGTTACAGTTTCAACCGCAGCTCTTTTCCTTATCTGATTATGGTACCCGAAAATCTCTCTTATGCACTTTTGCATTACTTGGATTTCCTGAATTTAACTTTTTTAATCCATTCTGCTCTTTGCGGGGCAGCTGATTAGCTTTGGTAATGATACACAACCAGCGTTGGACTGAGGGACCCAGGGCCCATCGTTCCTGCAGCCTCAGGCCCCCCCCCTGCTTAGGAAAACAATTAGAAACCTTTCTAACATGAATGAATTTTGTTACAACAGCGCCACCTACTGGTCAGTTTCCCACCAGTCTGACCAGCAAGTAGTCAAGGAAGTTGTCAGGAGAAAGAAAGAGGCTGATGTTCTTCTGCTTAGGAAAGATGTGAGAAAGGTTTCTAATTGTTTTCCTAAGCAGAAGAACATCAGAGCAGTGGACTCTGAGGCATTTGGGTGGTGCTTGTGCTCTGGTTTCAGTGGATTAGCCAGTTCTGTTTAGTGCCAGTTCTGTTTAGTGCCAGTGTACAGAAGGGGCTTCTGCTGAACATGCTGTGAGAGTGTTGACATTGTACTTACACAGCCATTAACCTCCTTCTCCATGTCTTTTTTTCCCTGTGCTATGTCTCATTAACCTTCATCGCTTCACAATTCACGCCCTTGTCCCTCTCCCGTTTAACATTTTTGTTTTTAACAAGGAGTTGCCATCCTGTATGTCCATGTGATATTTCTAACCGTGCCTCTCCACTTCTCTGTGTCGTTTCTCTCTCCATCCCGCAACCTTTCCAGGTCCAGATAGTCTCCAAAAAGCTGAACTACAGCCACGTTCAGTCCAAGTGTGGCTCTAAGGACAATATTAAGCATGTCCCTGGTGGTGGCAATGTAAGTATTGGGGTTGTAGGCCTGTCCACTAACCACATTTTCTGCTGCTTTTCCATGTGCTAACTGTGCTCTCAACATATTGCTTTGTAGGTGGGGCTTATACAATAATCAGATGGGCTTCTTAGTGCTGCAAGTAATTATTTAGTGGGACAGCTCATGTATGTGGCATGGCAGCTAAAACATTAGTATTGCATGTGAGAGTATATAATGCACTATTCAAGAGCAAGATACACCCAGCACTGCTGAACTACCTGAGCTCATCCTGACCTTAATCAGCACTAGCAGTGTCATTGTCTCTCTAATGAGTGACTGGCTGCTCCAGTGGGAGGCTTAGATGCTGCTGGTTGGTCCTCTTTTTAGAGGAGAAGGAAAGGCTAAAACTAAGTAAGCTTTTTAAAAAAAGGTCTATATAAATACACCAGTAAACCCTCAAAGTAATGCTGCTCTGAGTCCTCTGTCAAAAGAAACAGCACATTTCTTTCCTTCTATTGTGTACTCATGGGCTTCCTGTTTTCAGCTTAAACCCCAGGGCTAGGGCTTGAGCATGCTCAGTTTGCTCCTCTCTCCCTCCCTGCTGTAATCTGAGCCCAGAGCTATAAGTGAGCAGGTGAGACTCAGGCAGAAAGTGATGTCACACCAAGCTAATATGGCAGCTGCTATCCTAAACAAACAGAGAGCTTCTATAGCTGGTTACTCAGGTATAGGGAAGCATTCTGCAGAATAAATATAGTGATATAGCTTGCTAATGGCAATACACTGCTTCAGTAGCTTTCCTTCTCCTGGAGCTTGAAATGCTATGCGAATACGTTCTATTCTCTGACAATATGCAGAACAGCCTGTAACACATACAAAGTGCAATGCTAGTTTTAGCTTTTCAGGGTTAATTAAATCTCGGTTGTGCCAAATCCATGGTTACAGAGAACTCCTGGTGCAGCTGTTTGTGATGAGCAGATGTCCCCGTCGGTAACGGTTGCTCCGGATACGATATTGTTTGGGGACGGGCAGAGATACATGGGCACATCAGCTGGAATTAGAGGATCCTTAAACCTCACCATTGTCCCCATTTAACTGGCAGATATTACCGTAGTTCTTTCACAGCTCTCATGACTACATAGTTACACTGAAAAGGATAAAAGTGATGCTGGATGGGTGCAACTAGAATAATCACTTGTGGGTTAGACAATTCTCCCCCAGTGATTTTTAGCACTGCTGTTGCATTTTCCTAGCTCAAATGCATTTTTTCTGGCCAAACTTGCCTGGAAATGCTGGTAAGATCCTACTTAACTAAATGATGAGCACATTCAGGCACTTCTCTGGTTGAAAGAACCATTTTGGAGTCAGGAAGGAATTTTTCCCCTTTGAGGCAAATTGTTTGTGTTTTTTGTTTTCAACTGGCAGTTAGGCAGGTTATATATGGACTGAAAAGGTTGAACTTTATGGACGTGTGTATTTTTTCAAACCCATGTTACAATGAGACCAACAGTAAATGTGCATTAGGCCTTACACGCAGCATCTCCAAACTGGGCCAGTAAAGATCGATTAACTAACCCGAGCAGTTAAGTATCTTCTGAAGCAAATAACTAACCCACAGCCACACAAGGCCTCCATGTTGGTCTCCCACAGAGACAGAAGTCTGCCTGGGTGCAAGTCTTGCCCGTTCTGAACTGTCTTTGGGCTCATATATTTGGTGTTGTAGTCTCTTGGGTGCTTTTGAGATAAGAACAAACAATGTTGTGCCGAAGCAGGGTCGACAACTGACAGTTTTGCCAAACACACTGCCACGTTGGAATCAGATCAGTGCCCAGAAAAGTAGATTGTTCAGGCTGCTTCTGAGTTAGTGAGATTAATGAGGTCATTGACTGACTGACAAGTGCACACATCTGAGCAGTGTTGTGCAAAACGCATTTGAACCATACAAAATACACATTTCTGTAATAATTCTGTTCCCTTATTTGAAGAGTTCTTTAGTAGCCTCCGATTCATTCTTCCCATCCTGTCTCAACCCTTCTTCTTTATCATCTGCGCCTCAGGCAGGAGACCACTAAAGTCAATATTGTTTTCAGGTTACAAATGCTGCAAAGCCAGCAACTGGGGGTACCCGCCCACAAGCATCCGGCGCCCACAAACCTGCCAGTGCCAACGTGAGTAGATGAGAATCATTATAAACTAGGCCCTGGCCAACTTTGGGGGCCTCTCTTTCCAACACTACTAAATTCCTTCTTCTCTCTGGCTTGGCTTCCTTTCCCTGGTGGGACACTACTTTGTTTAGTTGCAATAGGCATGCAGTAAATCTTTATTAGACTTTGTGTGATGCAAATTTAGGCACATTCTGCCTCACAAATCCATTATAAAACTACAGAAGATAATGACTTAGGCAAATCTGCTACAAATCATATCCCAGCGTGGCTGCACAGGACTGGACTAGGCTTTCATTGCTATAAATTAGCAGATCTCCGGTGTCCAGATTAACCAGCTACTGTCCTGTGTGTCGTCTGGTAAAATCCACTAAAACAATTTTCTTGGTTTCAGGTCCAGATCCTCAACAAGAAGATTGAGATGTCAAAAGTTTCTTCCAAATGTGGCACAAAACCCAGTATGAAGCACAAACCAGGTAATGCCTCAAACCATGTAACGCTTTCTTGCTCTTGAGTTTCATTACATATTAACCCAACCACTGCACAGATATGTCATTAAGGGATACTGTCATGGGAAAAAAAAAATGAATCCGTTAATAGTGCTGCTCCAGCAGAATTCTGCACTGAAATCCATTTCTCAAAAGAACAAACAGATTTTTTTATATTCAATTTTGAAATCTGACATGGGGCTAGACATTTTGTCAATTTCCCAGCTGCCCCCAGTCATGTGACTTGTGCTCTGATAAACTTCAGTCACTCTTTACTGCTGTACTGCAAGTTGGAGTGATATCACCCCCCTCCCTTTTTCCCCCCAGCAGCCAAACAAAAGAACAATGGGGAGGTAACCAGATAGCAGCTCCCTAACACAAGATAACAGCTGCCTGGTAGATCTAAGAACAACACTCAATAGTAAAAACCCATGTCTCACTGAGACACATTCAGTTACATTGAGAAGGAAAAACAGCAGCCTGCCAGAAAGCATTTCTCTCCTAAAGTGCAGGCACACGTCACATGACTTGGGGCAGCTGGGAAATTGACAAAATGTCTAGCCCCATGTCAGATTTTAAAATTAAATATAAAAAAATCTGTTTGCTCTTTTGAGAAATGGATTTCAGCGCAGAATTCTGCTGGAGCAGCACTATTAACTGATTTATTTTGAAAAAAAAATTTTTCCCATGACAGTATCCCTTTAGCACTCGAGCATCGCTGCTAGTTGTGACTGACACAATTGTACCAATAACATTATAAACCACAGTCAGTTGACTTTACCTCTTGGAGCAAAGATACGATCATCCTTTTTTTGCAGATAATGAGGGTGATACATTTTGAGGCAAATAAAGTTTCTCAGTAATATACATAGTGAGGTTAGACCCAGTACCTATTTATTATTGGACATGACCAAAGTCTACATCTCGTGCTCTACATCATAGACATGTGTTATTTATTGTATCATGTTATTTAACGGTCATGTGACTGATTTGCTTACCTGTATCTATATGTTGCTTGTGCTTTACTTAGGTGCAGCGGAGGCAAATATTGGCAACTCCATAAAGGAGGAGGCAGCAAAGACAACCCAGGAGGAGAGCGTAAAAGTGAGATTTCAACGTTCACCTAATAACTTGACTGCTTAAAAAGCAGCTTTATATAATGCAGCGATATCTACCCAAAGGCTTGTACCCCTCCCTTTCAGTAACCTCAAAGCAGGTGCCCATTTTTACTCTCTTGATTTGGAGGCAAAAACATCCAGGTTTTCACCAAACAGGGCCTACTGCATGCTGCCAGTCCACATAAAGGATAAGTAAACCTTTAAAATATGTGAATGTGAAATTGATGAGAGGGCTATTCTAAGCACTTTTGCAATGTATATTAATTATTTATTTTCTTTTTATTTCAAGATATTAAGGGATACATGTACTGTTAATATGAATGAATTTTGTTACAACAGCGCCACCTGCTGGTCAGTTTCCCACCAGTCTGACCAGCAAGTAGTCAAGGAAGTTGTCAGGAGAAAGAAAGAGGCTGATGTTCTTCTGCTTAGGAAAGATTTGAAAAAGTTTCTCATTGTTTTCCTAAGCAGAAGAACATCAGCCTCTTTCTTTCTCCTGACAACTTCCTTGACTACTTGCTGGTCAGACTGGTGGGAAACTGACCAGCAGGTGGCGATGTTGTAACACAATTCATTCCTATTAACAGTACATGTATCGCTTAAAGCAGTGATCCCCATCCAGTGGCTCTTGAGCAACATGTGTGCTTCAGGAACACTGTTATTGTATATATAAATCAGCTGCTGTGTAGCCATGGGGGCAGTCATTCAAGCACAGGATACACAGTAGATAACAGATAAGTACTACTATAGTTTATATAAACAAGCTGCTGTGTAGCCATGGGGGCAGCCATTCAAGCACAGGATACACAGTAGATAACAGATAAGTACTACTATAGTTTATATAAACAAGCTGCTGTGTAGCCATGGGGGCAGCCATTCAAGCACAGGATACACAGTAGATAACAGATAAGTACTACTATAGTTTATATAAACAAGCTGCTGTGTAGCCATGGGGGCAGCCATTCAAGCACAGGATACACAGTAGATAACAGATAAGTACTACTATAGTTTATATAAACAAGCTGCTGTGTAGCCATGGGGGCAGCCATTCAAGCACAGGATACACAGTAGATAACAGATAAGTACTACTATAGTTTATATAAACAAGCTGCTGTGTAGCCATGGGGGCAGCCATTCAAAGGAGAAAAGGCTCAAATTACACATAGCAGATAAGCTCTGTAGAACATAATGTTATGTTATCCACTATTTATCCTGTGCCATATAGCCTTTTTTAAATTTCTGCCATTGCTATTCAGCAGCTTATTTATCTGAACTTTAGTAGTGTTTCTGAAGCAAACAGATCAGTTTTACCAGTGCAGGGCAACACTACATGATATTTTCATTACTTTAAAACACTTTTTTTGCTGTTACTGTTCCTTTAATATCTTGGAATTAAAATAAATAATGAATGTAAATGACAAAAGTGCTTAGAATAGCAGCCTCATCAATTTTACATTCACTTATTTTAAAGGTTTACTTATCCTTTAAGGTTACCAAATAGCCAATCACAGCCTTTATTTAGCAGCCGATAATAATGGTTTTCATGGTTGTTAGACTCAACACTTTTTAACTTTGAGTGCGGCTCATGGGTAAAATAATGGGGATCTGCAACAGGCCATGTCTCAGATTTACACAGTTATGTTTAGACTAGGGATGCACTGAATTCGGGATTTGGCCAGGATTCGGCCTTTTCCAGCAGGATTGGGATTCGGCCGAATCCTTCTGTGTGGCCGAACCGAATCTGAATTTGAATTTGCATATGTAAATTAGGTGTGGGAAGGGAAATCATGAGACTTTTCATCTCAAAACAAGGAAGTAAAACATTCTTTTTCCACTTTTTCTTTTCCTGTCTCTCATTTAAATATTCAAATTAGGGTTCTGGTTCGGTATTCGGCTGAATCTTTCACTATCCCAAATAGTGGATTTGGTGCATCCCTAGTTTAGACAGCCCCATTCTGTCCGCAGCCCACCCATTTCTACCAGGAGGTCTTGCTTCTTGCTGCAAAACCCTTGATGTCCCCTCTATTGAGCATAAAAAAGTAGTGCAAAAAACAAAAATGGCGGCCCTTTTATGTAGCGAGAAATGTATGAATGTAACCAGACAATTGTATTGTACATTCATTTCCTTTATTTGTACTAATGGGCTTAATGTGTCCTTTAACTGAGCAGCCTAAATGGATGATGCATAGAATCTGTTTTGTTTCCTTTGCTGATGCTACAGGTAGAGGAAAGCCAAAATACTGGGGAACAGGTGGTTCCTTCCCAGAACGGAGACCCAGTTACTCCCACAGAATTCCCAAAACAAGAAGCACAGGAAAACGGAGTGGGAGAGAGAAGCCCAGCAGAGGGTGACAATGAAAGGGAAAGCTTCAGCACTCTAATACCAGAGACAAGTAAGAGGACATTTATAATATCACTGTAATTGCCGTTTCTTAGGAAAGGAGACGGAGCTGCTCGTAAAGTAATGACCAAGATTTGTCCTTCAGATCTTTCATCATTATGATTATTAGACGTTATATTGTAATAAACATAAAACCAGTACTTTTGTTTTTCAGGCGTCTAACGATGAATTTGTGGTGTCCTCATCCATTTCCCACATTGTCCAATCTCATCCCATATAAAACTCTTTGTCATGTTTCCCTCCCACTTGTCTTCAACCCACCTCCGAAATTCGCCACACTCTTTTACTGCAGATTGAGACGCGCCCGGGGTGATGTCCCGAGAGGCCGCCGGCACAAGATGGACCACGGAGAAGACCTCTCCATCTGAATCCCATGTCCTCCAGCCTATCAGCACTTAATCCTCCCCACATATCCCATCGTGTGTGGCTTAGCACCTCAGACTGCGTGGGCCCAAGCCACCTGATGCCTCATCACCGCTGCTCAACTACTTGTCGCTCTCCAGACTGTAACTGCTGCTTCCCCGGCAAGGCTTGTGCTCCCATTTGATATTCTTTCTGCACTTTGTAAGAGCCGGCCAAGCCTAGTCTTCTTAACTGTGTGTCTGGCTTAGCCCATGGCTCTCTGCTTATATAGGGTGTGATATTTATGTGTATTTTAGCTGCTAGTAGGTTTTAGCTAGCCCCGTATTCTCAGATTTGGCCCACTCCATAAACCCTTTCCTACAATCACTAAATATATTGTTATATATCATAATACATAGTCTGGGGCAGACAACAAGGACTGTAACATTGAATTGGACCCATTGAATGAATTCATAGAAATTCTGCTTTTTTTAACAACGTTCTACTCCACGCTGAATTACAAACAGGTGGCGTATGGTGGGAATTTTAGACACATTCGATCGGTTATAGACTGGGCATATGAGTTTGCAGCTCCTCTACAACATGCCATTTGCCTTCCCCTTTAAAGGATAAGTAAACTTTTAAAATAAGCGAATGTAAAATTGATGAGGGGGCTATTCTAAGCACTTTTGTAATTTACATTCATTAGTTATTTTCTTTTTTTTCCTAAGATATTAAGGGATACATGTAGTGTTAATATGAATGAATTGTGTTACAACAGCGCCACCTGCTGGTCAGTTTCCCACCAGTCTGACCAGCAAGTAGTCAAGGAAGTTGTCAGGAGAAAGAAAGAGACTGATGTTCTTCTGCTTAGGAATAAAATTAGAAACCTTTCTCTCATCTTTCCTAAGCAGAAGAACATCAGCCTCTTTCTTTCTCCTGACAACTTCCTTGACTACTTGCTGGTCAGACTAATGGGAAACTGACCAGCAGGTGGCGCTGTTGTAACAAAATTCATTCATATTAACAGTACATGTATCCCTTAATATCTTGGAATTAAAAATAAATAAATAATGAATGTAAATTACAAAAGTGCTTAGAATAGCCCCCTCCTCCGTTTTACATTCACTTATTTTAAAGGTTTACTTATCCTTTAAGCCAGAGCCGTGGTTAAGAAGCTAGTCCTGACTGTGTGATTTCAATCGCTCCATGACACCATCCCCATTGCAATCTCGCCTTCCTAGTGTTGTTATTTAATATTAATAATAATAAATAAATGTTAAGTATATGAATATATATATATAAATATGCCACACACGTAGGCCGTTTTGCCTGTAGACCTCAGACCCGTTGTTGTGGTGGTGCTAGTGGGAAATGGTGTGTACCTACCAGTGTACCTACTAGTGTACCTACCAGTGTACCCACCAGTGTACCCACCATAACGACAAAGCTCCCCCCGTATTTGTTGTTCGCTTAGTGCTGAGTGTTTGCCGTTCGCTCAGTCTCCGGCTTCTGATCAACATATCGAGCTTCGCGACCATGTTTTTTGTTCTTTTATATCCTGTAGGGGTGCATTCATTTGATTGGATGATAGTGGAAGAGGGGGAGGAGCAAGTTGTCATGAGATAATTCTTGTCTTGCAATGGAACGAGGTTCTCCGTTGCATCGGATATTGTGGGTCTGCGCATGTGGGTTTCTGGGAAAGGGAATCGGTAAGAGACGGAGGAGAAGGGGGTGGGATCATTTTTTTTTTAACGTGTTTAGTCAAGGTCATTTACATCCAATCCTGACTTTAAAGGAGACGGTTTTAAATGTATGTTTTCTGCTCAGAAACTAGAGAAGGATAAACTTTCAATGTGAGTGTTAATGCAGAATAATGAAGGTTAAACGGTTAAATAAACGTGTTCTTTTTTTTTTTTTTTTTTCTATGATTGTGATTTGAACTAACCTTTTTATGTGCTGTGACACTAAACCCAACGGTAGGATGTAAATACGCTGTTTGTTCTGACCAACCAATCACAAGAAGCTTTTAGGGTGAGACTGAAGGCCGTGGCTCTATTGGGTGGGAGACTGGAGCCAGCGGGGATTGAGAATGTTGGGGGGGAGACCTTTATTAACGCTAGTGGGAGGAGCTTACCTGCCGTCCCACAGTCCGTACCATCGAACAGCTCTTATTGCACTTGTATTTTTTTATATATTAAAAAGTTTGCATGATTTCTAATAAAAATGTCATTAAAATGGAACAGAACTTGGTTCAATGGTCTGATAGTTCTCCATGGAATTGCTCCGAATGGGCCGTCGTATGATTAGAAATGGCAACCTGTCTGTCACCAGCCGTGTTTCACTAGTCACTTGTATCAGTGATCTCTCACTCCTCCTCCTCCACAATTGCCACATCTAAGGGCAAATAAACTATAATAATGATCAGGCAGAGAACTCATTGGGACTGTTGTGCCGGACTCGTTTGCACCATAAACGGCAGAGCATTTTGTGCCAGTGGAGAGTCCAGAAACAGTGACTGTAGTGCAGACTATTGGCCAGAGGAGGGAACAGAGGGGGATTGTGACAGTTTTGTCTCCCACCTACACAACTGGAACAAATTGAATGAGCCACAAATGCCTTCTGGCAGAGATTTGGGCCATTTGATGCAAAATTACAATGTTTGTGTGTCTACAAGAAAAGTCTGCAATAATAATAATAGATTAATCTCATTGGCCCATATTTTATCAGTGCCTTCTGATGTGAAAAGAACTTCACTATCCACCTTAAACATTGTACAGGAATCCCAGTCACTAGTGAGTTGTGTTGAGTGGAGTTCTCCTGCCACCACCCGGTCTTTGATCCATGTTTTCTGCCCCCCCAAGCCACAATCAGAATAAACTGTCCTTTCCCCATACCTCCACCCTTTCACCTGTCTAGATGCACCTCCCACAGATGCCCAACCTCCTGTTTGCCCTTCCCATCACTGATCCTTCAATCCCTTTTGGGTACAAGGTCTCAAGTCAATCCTAGACATGGGGCCAAATTGGGTTGCCCTCATTTGCTTAGCCATAGAGTTCCCTCTTTAAGGAGAACTTAAACCACCCCCAATAAAAAAATCCTCTACCTACTACGCTAGGTAGCCCCCCCCCCCACATGGTTACCCCAGAAATTGCCCCTAAGAGTTTGCAGAGTAAGTGCAGTGGAGCTCAGGGGCGCCACCTCCCAGATCTCCAATCTTCTTCTGTAAGTGACGCTGTATTGGCGCATGTGCAGTTGGAGTCGTCTTCCAGTTTGTAGCAACTGCGCATGCGCCAAAAGTGCTGGAAATTGCCAAAGGGAAGAGAACCTGAAGAAGACTGTGGATCCGGAAAATGGCGGCCCATGAGCTCCTCTGTGCTTGCTCTGCACCTACTCAAGAGCAAACTCTTTGGGGCGAACTCTCTTAGGGTAACTCTTAGGGTAACTAACTATGCGGGGGAAGCAGGGAGGGGGGGGGACTACCTAGGTAGTAGGTTGAGGATTTTCTAATTGGGGTGGTTTAATTCTCCCTTAAAGTGACAAAATGATAAATCTAGATCAATGATCTACTGGACTTGCTCAAGATGCCACTTAGACCCCATCCACCAGAAAACAGATTCCTTATTGTAACAGTCTAGAGAATTACTGCTTGGGATCATTAGCAGAGGCTTCAATGTTGAGTTTGTGTCCTTGGCCGTAATCTTTATATAGAGGGAAGTCTTCTACTGCCACTAAATGCTGGTGGGAACTATAGAGACTTTGTGTCTCAGACATTATAAGAAGCTGCAGCCGCCATGGAGTGTCCCTCTTGCTCCTGCCTGTGGGAAGCCATTGGCCGCTGACTTGTTCCATGTGCAACAGTGTGTGGCCCCGTGTACTCATTGTCCTCCCTTGTGTCTGTAAAACTCCCAGGATCCATTGGTTCATGTGATACACTACTGCATATATCTTGCGCTGGAACTCTCAGACCATGTCCCGTCATGTTACACCTGCCTGTGGGGCAATGTCAAGCTGTGATCATGCAAAGGAACATGTTCTGTAGTTTCCATAAGGTGAGAGCTCCTCCCCCCGCTGAGGTGTTTATGGGTGGGGCCAGAGCAGGAACCAACCAGGATCCAGTAACCAAACCTCAAGCATTTGTCATATTCTTTATATTCTTCATTACAGTGTTTGCAGATTCCTCTGCTGCTCAATAAAGTAAATATTCAGCAATTTCCCAACGGGCAATGGAGGGACAGACCAAAGGGAGGAGCCTGAATTTAGTTTGTGGATGGGGGGGGCTTACTAATAGAAGGCTTTCCATTGGATAACAGGATTCTATATACAGTTGTGATCAGAATAATAGCAGTCCCACATCACTAACCTGATCAATCACTGGTTTTGGTAGAAATTCTATTTCTATATGGCAAATCATTTACTAGTAGGTGTAGTAAAGTAATAGGAACCAACAGACCCAACTGTCATGTCGTATACTGGTTCCAAATAATATCAGTGTTCCTCATAATAATAGCTTGTTCCAAATAATAGCCGTGTGGGGTTCAATTAGTGAGCTCATTCTGGGAATAAACAGGAGTGAATTCGGGCCCTTATTTAAGGAAGGAGCAAATGTTGTGCTGCTGGTTATAGTTCATTTCTCTCTCAAACTCTCACTCAAATGACTCCACACGTTGTTCACAAGAACAGTCGACTTTGATTCAATTGGAGAGGAGAAAACGTATAAATAAGAGCAGAAAATGACAGGCTGCTCAGCTAAAATGATCTCAAATGCTTTAAAATGGCACCAAAACCTGAAAGATGTGGAAGAAAAGGGAAAAGGACCATTGGAATGGAGAGAAGAAGATCCAAAATGGCAAAGCCTCAGCCAATGATCAGCTCTGGGAAGATGAAAGAAGGAGTAAAGTTCCCTGTGATACTGTTACAATTACAAGTGACTGTGTGAAGCCAAACTATTGGCAAGAAGCCCCCACAAAATCCCATTGTTGAAAAAAGATGTGGGCTGAAGAGCTTACAATTTGCTAAAGAACACATTGACTGACCTAAATAGAAATGGAGCAACATTTTGTGGACTGATGAAACAAGATTGTTCTTTTTGGGTGTAGGGGCCACAGAAAGTTTGTCAGACGCCCCCAAACACTGAATTGAAGCCCCAGTACAGAGTGAAGCCGGGGGCACAAGCATCATGATATGGGGGTGTTTCTCATACACTGGTGTTGGGACTATTAATCTCTTTATACCAGGGATCAGTTTCAATCCAAATACTTGTCATGTTGCCTTATGCCCAAGAGCAAATGCCCTTGAAATGGGGGGACAACGAGGCCAAACTCACCAGTAACTGAGCAACATCTTGGTTCCACCCCAACAACACTGACGTTATGGCCCAATCCTCCAATCCAATAGAAAACTTGTGGGGGTGACATGGGGTGTGAGGCAAAAGCAAGAAATGCATTTGGAATTGTGGAAGAGGTTGTTGGAAGTTGGTGGAGTCCATACAACACAGATGTGCAGCACAAACACTGTTACACAACTCAATATTAGTTCCCTCACTCAAAGGAAAACAAAATATTGACTTTCAGTTGATACACTCAATGAGTTTGGAAAGAAGAAGCAGATACTGCTATTTTATTTTGGTACAGTTTTATATTCCCTTTTCATCAGTCTCCGTAAAGGAATAACACAAATCTGATCATTTTGGAATAGAACGTTCAGTGTTCCTGGTGTATTTGTGTGTATGGAAATAAGTTATTATAAGGATTTTGAGATTTATTCTCTTTTTTAAACACACTGCTATTATTGTGAACACTGTTCAGCTGATTATTCGCTGCCTTTAGGCCAGGGAAGGACAAAACATGATGATGATGATCATTGACTCAGAAGAAGACGTAGAGCTTTAATCATGATTTTTGGGTCAGGAGGGAACAGAGGCTGCTGGGTGGGGAGGACAAATAAAATGGTGACCCGGTGATGGAACTTGAATGGTGGCTGTTGGGTGGGAAAGATCTTGAGTATGAATGTTGGGTGCGTGTGGAACATGATCCAAGGAGCGACAGAGCTTGAATGGTGACCATTAGGTTAAAAGTGGACAGAGCTTGAATTTAACATGGGTGATGGTGGGAAAGAGCTTGAGTACAACCCGCGGGTGAGTGGGGAACAGATTTTGAATGTTGGGAGGGACAGAGCTTGAACGTGGCAGTTGTATGAGGGGGGAAAGAGCTTAAGTCTGACCATTGGACGAGTGTTGACAAGACATGAATGAAGACCACTGGGCCACAAATGGACAGAGACAAGTGAGGGTGGAACAGAGTTTAAATTGAAACCACTGGGCAAGGGAAGTAGAGATTGAATGAGAGGAACAGAGTTTGGGAGGAATATGACTGTTGGGTGAGTGAGTGTTGGAGCTTAAAAGGTGACAGACCACTGAGGGGCAGAGATTAAATAGTGACTCCTGGGTTGGGGGAGGGACTGGACTTAGTCAAACATTGAATGTGACCAATGGACGAGGGAGGGGACAGAACCTGCAAGTGACTTTTCAGCAGGGAGGGAAAGTATGAATGGGGGACACTGGGCGACCGAGGGATGGATCATGAGTGTTTCTGGCAGATCCCAATATGAGGGGGGGGGTTATTTCGGATATTCCTACTTTTGCCTTCTCATCACTTTATTTGGTCTCTAAGGAGAAGTCACTTCCCACCAATATTTCTCATCATAATAATGACTGTAAAGACCGGCAAGAAAAGCCTGTAGATGTTAAGCTCTTGTGCTTCGCTTTATCTTTTTTTTCTTTCCCTCTCTGGCCTCTCCTTCCCTCCCATAATGCCTATATTTCCCATAAATACTGGTTCCCCCATGTGGGGGTTTGATACTTTTTTTCTTTTATAATACATGAGTGATACTCAGAGTTCCCTGTATAACTCAGCCTGCAGCCTTGTGTCTTTTTATGGTCACAGAACAACCCCTCAGTGACTTCTAATATCCTTATCATTTACAGTAGGGGGTACATTATCCCTTATAATACATGAGTGATACTCAGAGTTCCCTGTATAACTCAGCCTGCAGCCTTGTGCCTTTATATGGTCACAGAACAACCCCTCAGTGACTTCTAATATCCTTATCATTTACTTATTGCGCCCCCTTGTGTCAGGTTTGTGAAGCACCAGGGCCCATTTCTATATAATTCAGTGTTTAATAAACAAAGTAACCAGTTCTATATATTTGTATCTGTACAAACAACAGCGGCACTTTCACTTTTAAACAGTCTGTAGCAATGGCGAATATATAAAATAAATATCCTTTGTCAAGTGCCTGAAATGAGAATGTTCTGCCATTGCAATAAGTCCATCTCTCCAACTGGAACTGGGACGCTGACCCTGGAGAGAAGGAGCTCAGAAAACAAATGCAGAATTCCCGATGTGAGTTCAATCATTCCTCGGGGAGACTTTCCGCTCTGTCCCCAAAGCAGTGGGCGGTGTTGTTCAGAAGCTGAACCAATACGGAGATCAGAAGCTCGTGCTCCTCTTGTACATGAGCAGGAAAGTCCGGCAGCTCTTGGCTCAGGCTCCGCCCCACCATGCGCGACAGGGCCAGGCGCAAATCATTCAGCAGCGCAATAGTGCGACTGTCACTTTCCAGCTTCAGGAGGTCACAGTCTGACAGGCTGACCACCAGTTGCTGACCCCGATCTGTAACACAAAACAACTGTCAGATAATACGGCTTCTTACAAATAATCCCAGTTAAAGGAGAAGGAAAGGTTAAAATTAAGTAAGCTTTATCAGAAAGGTCTATATAAATACACCAGTAAACCCTCAAAGTAATGCTGCTCTGAGTCCCCTGTCATAAGAAACAGCACATTTCTTTCCTTCTATTGTGTACTCATGGGCTTCTGTATCAGACTAACTGTTTTCAGCTTAAACCTCCAGGGCTAGGGCTTGAGCATGCTCAGTTTGTTCCTCTCTCCTTTTCCCCCTCCCTGCTGTAATCTGAGCTATGAGTGAGCAGGGAGAGACTCAGGTAGGAAGTGATGTCACACCAAGCTAATATGGCAGCTGCTATCCTAAACAAACACTTTCTAGAGCTTTTTATGGCATGGTAAAGCATTCTACAGAATAAATACAGTGTTATAGTTTGCACTATTGCAGCTAATCTATTGGCAATAAACTGCCTCCGTAGCTTTCCTTCGCCTTTAATCACGGATTGGTTACTGCCCAGGAGTCCAGTACTTATTAATGAGCCCCTCTATTTCTTGCTCTTAGGCTGCTCGCTTTCCCATGGTCTGGTTTTCTCACAGTACATGGGTGGGAAGTGGAACCATGACCGAGACCCCAAGTGAACTGTAGAGGAACCCACCTATCAGATTGACAGAGCTGTCAGCCAATAGCAGCACGGCCAGGGGGTGCACCATGGAACTGTCCCGCACAAAGACGCTGCCGCTGGACTTGACTGCCAGAAAATAAGTGAGCCACGGGCTAGTGAGGTGCTTCTCATCCCTGAGTCCAGAAACAAGACAAAGATGTTGCTGGGGGTCAATGTTCCTGGTTACAATAAAGTCCCCCCAGACTCACCTGTACTGACCTGTTAATGGTCGTCCTGTGGAGGAGAACAGCCCCTTCCCTCGTCTTATACAAGAGGCTGTTGGGCTTGAATTTCCCTTTGCTCACAAATCCGCGCTTGACCTGGGAACAAGGAAGAGGCAGAAGCTGAGAACCAGCAACAAGTGTCAGACATAACTTTCTGATATACTCAATCACACAGTCACACACACACACACACACACACACAGTCACACACACACACAGTCACACACAGTCACACACACAGTCACACACAGTCACACACAGTCACACACACACACACAGTCACACAGTCACACACACACAGTCACACACACACACAAAGTCACACACACACACAAAGTCACACACACACACACAGTCACACACACACAGTCACACACACACACAGTCACACACACACACACAGTCACACACACACACACAGTCACACACACACACAGTCACACACACACACAGTCACACAGTCACACACACACAGTCACACAGTCACACAGTCACACACACACAGTCACACACACACAGTCACACACACACACACACACACACAGTCACACACACACAGTCACACACACACACAGTCACACACACAGTCACACACACACAGTCACACACACACACAGTCACACACACACACAGTCGCACACACAGTCACACACACACACAGTCACACACACACACAGTCACACACACACACACAGTCGCACACACACACACACAGTTAAAGTAACAGGGGCCACTTAACACCCGGGACTGACGTGGACAAGGTTTGGGTAGAGCCCAGCCAGCAGCACAGCCTTCAGCAGCTCCTTCTCGTGGCTAAACTGGTTACACATTGAGTCGCGGTCTCTGCACTCGGAGGCATCAGACACCAGGAAGGCATCGAACACATTGGAAGAAAACTGCGCGACAAGACCTAATGGCGTTGGAAGGAAAAGCAGAAAAACATGATCAATTAGGTCCAGCCCATGACCTGCCATTACATCCTGCGTCTCATAGAACTGAGCAGAGAGGCATCAGAAGGCACTTCCTGCATCATTAAAGGGATACTGTCATGAAAAATCGTGTTTTGGACAAAACACATCAGTTAATAGTGATACTCCTGCCGAATTCTGCACTGAAATTCATTTCTCAAAAGAGCAGAACAGATTTTTTTATATTCAATTTTGAAATCTGACATGGGGCTAGACATATTGTCAATTTCCCAGCTGCCCCAAGTCATGTGACTTGTGCCTGCACTTTAGAATGGAACTACTTTCTGGCAGGTTGTTATTTCTCCTACTTAATGTAACTGAATGTGTCTCAGTGGGACCTGGATTTTACTATTGAGTGTTTTTAGATCTACCAGGCAGCTGTTATCTTGTGTTAGGGAGCTGCTATCTGGTTACCTTCCCATTGTTCTTTTGTTTGGCTGCTGGGTGGGGGGGGGAGGGAGGGGGTGATATCACTCCAACTTGCAGTACAGCAGTAAAGAGCGATTGAAGTTTATCAGAGCACAAGTCACATGACTGGGGGCAGCTGGGAAATTGACAATATGTCTAGCCCCATGTCAGATTTCAAAATTGAATATAAAAAAATCTGTTTGCTCTTTTGAGAAATGGATTTCAGTGCAGAATTCTGCTGGAGCAGCACTATTAACTGATTCATTTTGAAAAAAACTGTTATGTTCTGGTGGCAGCCTGACAGATGGGCAAAAGCTTAAGTTAAAGGGATCCTGTCATAGGAAAACATAACAGCAGAGGCTGCTCTTGTTTAACATTCATAGTATTAAAAGTCTTGAAGAATAATTTATGTAAAGTGCAAACATTTGTTCCATGTCCCCTTTAAATCAGACGCATTTTTTAAAGGAACATTTCCCTATAACCGCTGCTAACGCACCAATGGGAAGGGACGTGAATGCGCTGGTCGTACCTTGGATGAAGCGCAGGGCCCCGGGGGAGAGCGTGTGGGTCTGGAGGAAGTTCTCTCTGGCGCTGCCGTTTCTCTGACTCAGAATCTCTTCCCATCCCTGTAACGCTCGTACATACGCCATGTGATCACTGCACGACTCTCCACTCAGGGACTTCTTTGCCTAATAAGGAGCAGAGACCTTAAAGGATAAGTGAAACTTGTAAATAAGTGAATGTAAAATTGATGAGGGGACTATTCTAAGCACTTTTGTAATTTACATTCATTATTTATTTTCTTTTTCCCCCAAGATATTAAGAGATACATGTACTGTTAATATGAATGAATTGTGTTACAACAGCGCCACCTGCTGGTCAGTTTCCCACCAGTCTGACCAGCAAGTAGTCAAGGAAGTTGTCAGGAGAAAGAAAGAGGCTGATGTTCTTCTGCTTAGGAATAAAATTAGAAACCTTTCTCACATCTTTCCTAAGCAGAAGAACATCAGCCTCTTTCTTTCTCCTGACAAGTGCTCTAATCCTGATGGAGGGGCAGAGAATGCAGTAAAACGTAAGGTACAAAAGCTCCCTCTAGTGGCCAAGGTTCCACCAAATTACTTAAAGGGATACTGTCATGGGAAATTTTTTTTTTTATCAAAATGAATCAGTTAATAGTGCTGCTCCGAATTCTGCACTGAAATCCATTTCTTGAAAGAGCAAACAGATTTTTTTTATATTCAATTTTGAAATCTGACATGGGGCTAGACATATTGTCAATTTCCCAGCTGCCCCAAGTCATGTGACTTGTGCTCTGATAAACTTCAATCACTCTTTACTGCTGTACTGCAAGTTGGAGTGATATCACCTCCTCCCTTTCCCCCCAGCAGCCAAACAAAAAAACAATGGGAAGGTAACCAGATAACAACTCCCTAACACAAGATAACAGCTGCCTGGTAGATCTAAGAACAACACTCAATAGTAAAATCCAGGTCCCACTGAGACACATTCAGTTACATTGAGAAGGAAAAACAGCAGCCTGCCAGAAAGCATTTCTCTCCTAAAGTGCAGGCACAAGTCACATGACTTGGGGCAGCTGGGAAATTGACAATATGTCTAGCCACATGTCAGATTTCAAAATTGAATATATAAAAAAAATCTGTTTGCTCTTTTGAGAAATGGATTTCAGTGCAGAATTCTGCTGGAGCAGCACTATTAACTGATGAGTTTTGAAAAAAAAAATTTTCCCATGACAGTATCCCTTTAAAAAAAACATTGTGCCAACAGGATCAATATAAGAAGCAAAAGCCTTGGATCAGGGATTTCAATCAGAAGCAGCTCCCTCTGTTTCCTGCCCATGGGGAAGAGAACAGCCCAGAAGTATAAAATCAGAGCCCTGTAAGTATTGGAGGAACACAAAGTGCCAGAACCAAAAGGGGCTTCCGAGAGTCCCATCACAAGTGCCCCAATGTGCTTAGAGTTCAGAGGCTGTGCACTCACTCTGTTGACCTGCGCTCTATTCTGCAGCCCACCCTGGAAGGGGTCTCTGGTGAGACAGGCAACAATAACGAGCAGGGGATGGAGGCAGCGGAAGATGGAGGCCAGGACGATGGCTTTGGCCAGTTTGGGATCAGTGGAGATGTTGGAGACTCTCTGGCCCAGTAACGTCAGCTGCTCGTCACTATCCAGCACCCCTACAGACACACAAAGGGAAATGTATCCAATAGATCAGCGTTGCCATAAATGCATTTCCAAATAGAAAGTAGTTGGGTCCCCCGTGATCTGAAGCCAGCAGAGAGCTCTTCCTATTAAGCGATTTTTGGGGTGAGGTCACTTACGGATTTCCTGCAGGAGTTGCACTGCATCAGCAATCGCCTGGGGGTCTGGACTTTCCAAAGCTTGAGACAGGAACTCCACCGCCTGCAGCCGTAACAAACAACAGCCAATCAGAGAGCAAATCCAAACAATGTTACAAATCACTGTGCCCCTCCAGTCTCTATAACTGACACTTGTCTCACCGTCATCTCCGGAACATGAACCTTGGCCTGCAGTACCAGGCTCTCCAGGGGGGTGCGCAGGATCTCGGGGACTTGGAAGGAGGCCATTGATTGGTGCTGCTCGCGAGTGAAGAGATGATAAGAGAATCCCGGCTGGCACCTCCCGGCTCTCCCACGTCTCTGAGTCACATTGGATTTAGAGACCCATGAAGTCTCCAAGCAGGAAACCTGAATCAACAAAACCAGGAATCAATGAGCTAAAGAGCAAAAAGATCCCAAACTGGAGAGAGCAGAATCTAAATGAGGCACCTTAGTCCTGAGGTCATAGCGCTGCTCCTTCTGCCGCCCGCAGTCCACCACATGTACAATGTCATCAATAGTGACCGACGTCTCAGCGATGTTAGTGGCCAGGACGATCTTACGGACTCCAGGGGGCGGCCGCTGGAAGATGCTCTGCTGGTCCATCATGGGAATGTTGGAGTGAACTGGGCAAGAGAGAGAAGTAGTAAAAAATTAGAAAAAAAAGTCTTCATAGATATTGTGTTAAACTGTATGTGTTTTGTGTTCATCTCTGTACTGATTCTCTGTACTTTCTGCCCCTGGGCTGCTCTCTTTCCCATGGTCAGACAGAGGGCGGGGCTTTGCTTCTGAAATGTAAATCCAACAGGAGCGGCAAGTTAAAGGGATCCTGTCATCGGAAAACATTTTTTTTCAAAACACATCAGTTAATAGTGCTGATCCAGCAGAATTCTGCACTGAAATCCATTTCTCAAAAGAGCAAACAGATTTTTTTATATTCAATTTTGAAATCTAACTTGGGGCTAGACATTTTGTCAATTTCCCAGCTGCCCCGGTCATGTGACTTGTGCCTGCACTTTAGGAGAGAAATGCTTTCTGGCAGGCTGCTGTTTTTCCTTCTCAATGTAACTGAATGTGTCTCAGTGGGACCCGGATTTTACTATTGAGTGTTGTTCTTAGATCTACCAGGCAGCTGTTATCTTGTGTTAGGGAGCTGCTATCTGGTTACCTTCCCATTGTTCTGTTGTTTGGCTGCTGGGGGGAAAGGGAGGGGGTGATATCACTCCAACTTGCAGTACAGCAGTAAAGAGTGACTGAAGTTTATCAGAGCACAAGTCACATGACTGGGGGCAGCTGGGAAATTGACAATATGTCTAGCCCCATGTCAGATCTCAAAATTGAATATAAAAAAAAATCTGTTTGCTCTTTTGAGAAATGGATTTCAGTGCAGAATTCTGCCGGAGCAGCACTATTAACCGATTCATTTTGGAAATGTTTTTTTTCCCCATGACAGTATCCCTTTAATGTAACTGTAACCACAAGAGGGAGCTCTTGCTCCATTAACCCTGACACAGAGATTAAAGCAACCAATGCCCAGCTCTGAACTGCTGTCCATCCATTTGATCACAAGTATCTGAGCCCAGACCTCATGGTGGAACCAGGTGCAGCCGCTGCAGGTTAATGAGAGGAAAAGGCGCCCTCACCTGGTAAAATGAGAAACTTCTCCTTGACCCACGGCTGAGTCTCCTCCAGTCTCTGCTGCACCCCCCGAATCTCCTGCCAGCCGGGAAGGAAACAGAGAATCCCCCCTAAGGACAGGGATAAAAATGGAAAGATGAATTTATGTTCCCAAAACATTACTGTCCCCCAGGGGCTCACACATATGCGGGTGGAGGGAGCGCCTGTGTGACAGTTAGGGTGATATACTGAAGGGCCCTTGGGTGGATAATGATTCCACTTCCAATAACTCGAAATCCTTTGCGCTTAAGGGGAAGTAATCCCAACAGCACTGGGCATGTGCGCGCCAGAGACTAAGGGCCAATCAAACCACATGCAAATAATAATAATATACATTTTTTCTGTCTGTTGTTTCTTTTCCCAACATGCATTTCCGGTTTCTCTCATTCCCCACAATTCCGCTTGGAAGAATTTTATTAAACTTTTATGAAAAAAAGCAAATTGGAAAAGCAGCCGGACTGATCATCAATACACAACATAATAATGTCACCTGCAGACAATGCCGCAAATACACCTACGCGAAAATCCATCTCGCAAGAATTTCCCCTCCATATTGAAAATACGCAGCATATTTCTAAACCTGCGGATCCCATAGAGCTCAATAATGCGGCGTTTCCCTGACGTATTGGTGGCTCTGCTGAAAACCGCAAACACTGGCGTCTCATGGCGGATTTTGGCTCACAAACGTCCAGTGGGAATTGCTATAGTGCGTATTCAGTTATTTTCAGTAGGGCTTCTTTCTGTCTGTATTTACACTCAACCCCACATTTTTATAAACACCCCGTGTGACCTCAAAGGGGAACTATTGCGAAAACGAAAATTTAATATAAGCTTCCTCATACTGAAATAAGAAACTTTCTAAATACAATTAAATATTCTGTATTGTTTCTGAAATAATCAAGTTTATCTTCACTATCCCTCTCTCAGCATCTGTTTCTCTTCATTCTGTCTTCATTCAGCAGTTGGGTGTCAGATATTCACTGACAGTTACATCCAATATATCTTATAGGAGGGTCCTTTTGCCTAGAAGATGTATTAGAGCTCACTCAAATAACTGATTCCAGTACAAACAATCTAACAAAATAACCGCCTTTTGCACAAATCCTGCATGTAGAGAGACACGATGTCTGGTGAGTTTAATAGAGTGAGT
This sequence comes from Xenopus laevis, assembly GCF_017654675.1. Lineage (NCBI taxonomy): Eukaryota > Metazoa > Chordata > Amphibia > Anura > Pipidae > Xenopus > Xenopus laevis. The sequence goes on along the minus strand of NC_054382.1, from coordinate 3,355,750 downwards.
TCTAATACATCTTCTAGGCAAAATATCACAAAAATGTTCATTTTTGTGATAGTTTCCCTGGGGTGGGGACCCATTCAAGTCAGGAATGGCACCACCCACTGGATACAGTCATGATGCCTCATTTGTGGCTCTCCAGTAACCATGGGAACACTTATGTACCATTATACCAAATATATGTGAGTACCTAGGGAACCGCATTATAACCCCCTATGATTAGGCTTCCCCATCCCAGGAAAAGACGGCACTGGCTGATACATTGGGTGGAGTTAAGAAAGGACTGGATGGTTTCTGTGCAAGGGAGGAGCTACAAAGGGAGGAGCTACAAGGGGAGGAGCACTTACCTGGCGGCCCATTGTCAGCAATATGTTGGACGACGCTGCTGATCAGATCCAGGTCAAGTGCAGATTCCTCCATATTGGCCTGGATTGGGGAAGGAGGGACAGGCAGTTGGTTACGGAGGTGCAGTTCTACCTCATTAAACAGATAATATAACCGATTTATTCACCCCAGCCCAGCCTGCTCCAGGAATGTAGAAAAGGTCAATATATAACAAGTACTGCCTTCTCCGCATACAGAGAAAACTCAACTTTCTCTCCATTTATAATTGGCAGTGGGAGCTGCCATAGGCCTGATATAAAAATATTGCATATTGAAAATATAAACATTGCTAAGTCTTATTGATGTGTAGCAGTATGGCAGCTGCCACTTGATACATACATAGTGATATATAGCAAGAGAAGCAGCTCATGTGACTTTACCTGAATCAGCTTATCAGCCTTTCTGCCCAACATGGCGGCAACATCGTCCAAGTAATGCTCCTGCACCGGATACATAAACCCCGGCACCCGTATAATCGGGCAGTCCCCAAAGTATTTGGATATTCTCTCATTGTCCCCAGTGGCGCTCATTAGCACCACCTTGAGCTGCGGGTTCTGCTGCTGAACCTTCTTCAGGAGGATGAGGAGAAAGTCTGTGTTGACATCTCGCTCGTGCACCTCATCCACCAGAACGTGACTCACGCCCTCCAGAGTGGGGTTGCTCTGCAGTTTCTTCAGTAAGACCCCAACGGTGCAGAAGAGGAGGGCCCCTCCGCGGGGAGGCAACGAGCTCTCCAGTCTGACCTGATAACCCACATTCCTGCGCAGCGCAGGGCCCAGCTCATGGCCGACGCGTTGAGAGACGGACACAGCGCTGATGCGCCGGGGCTGAGTGATCAACATGTTACAATCTGCTCCTTGTCCACGAACAATGGCGTCCTCCAGGATAAACTGAGGGATGCGGGTGGTCTTTCCACAGCCGGTGTCCCCCGCTATAACCACCACAGGGTGGCGCTCAATGGCCGACACAATGGCCTCACGCTGTCCGTCTGCTGGAAGACTCAACAGTGAAACCTCCCGCTGCTGCCTCAACCTCCAGAGATCCTGCAGGGTCCGGCTGATCTTGTCCACTTCCTGTTGAGAGAGTGGGCGGAACTTCCTGCCAGTGATGACATCACTGATACTGCAGGGAGCCTCCTCCATATCTGCTGTGTAATCCGCCTCTGTGTATTCCTCTGCATATTCCTCCGCCTGGTTGGATGGATAAGGGGGATCTACTGGATACTAAAGGGAAGGAACAGTGAGGAGTCAGTGCAGGGGTCAGCGCCTACAGCTGCTTTGTGCTTAAAGGATAAGTAAACCTTTAAAATAAGTTAATGTAAAATTCATTATTTATTTTCTTTTTTTCCCAAGATATTAAGGGATACATGTACTGTTAATATGAATGAATTTTGTTACAACAGCGCCGCCTGCTGGTCAGTTTCCCACCAGTCTGACCAGCAAGTAGTCAAGGAAGTTGTCAGGAGAAAGAAAGAGGCTGATGTTCTTCTGCTTAGGAATAAAATTAGAAACCTTTCTCACATCTTTCCTAAGCAGAAGAATATCAGCCTCTTTCTTTCTCCTGACAACTTCCTTGACTAATTGGTGGTTTAGAAACTGGCGCTGTTGTAACAAAACTCATTCATATTAACAGTATATATTTCACTTAATATCGTGGAATTAAAATAAATGAATGTCAATTGCAAAATTGCATAGAATAGCCCCCTCATCAATTTTACACTCACTTATTTTTAAGGTTTATTTATCCTTTAACATATACTAATTGCTATAAAGTATGATAGAGCCCCTCTGGTCCCACCTGGTACAGGTAATCCTCTATTCTCTGCAGCACAGACTCAGGAACATGGAACCTCTTCGGCTTCCTCTGCTCCTCCTGGAGCTGCTGGACATACGGCTGGTGGTACTTGGCATGGGAGAGCGGCTTGTTGTTGGTATCGAGTAGCCCCAGGGCCTACACAGGGCACAATAAAAAGGAAAGGTTGGGGTCAGCACTAGAGTATGGTTAATTTCCCCTTTTGCAACAAAGTGTCAGTCTGTGCCAGGCAAGGAACATGGTGTCCCATGTAATAGCAGCAAACATGGCGCCTGCTCTTGCACCTAAATGTGACTAAATCTTTGTACCTTTAATTTCTGACAAGCCAGTGCAGCTGCTTTATTCTCAGCCTCTATACGGCGCCTCCCTCTGGCCATAAAACTTAAAGGCTCCGGCCAATTCAGGGTCAGCTGACAGGACTTGATCCTTCCTCCATCGCACTGGTAATGGATATAGTCCTGGAAGAGAAAGTCAATTATACACTGGGTGGCTCTGTAGCTTCCTCTTCCCGAGTGATTTAACTTCCAGTGTGGCTTCAGCCATAGACATCTAGTTGCTCAGTAGCAGCATATTCCTCAGTAAGTGTGGAGAGGGCATCAGGCTATTGGGAGGCTCCCCTGTCCCACATGGTGCACTTACCTTAGAATTAGACGAGGATGTCGCTCTCTGAACCACTGTGGCCAGTACACTTTTAGGTTGGGAGAACTGACCCAAAGCTTGAAGGGCATTTGCATCTTCAGCCAAATCATTGGAAGGCGACCTGGGGGGGGGAATGATACAAAGTTATAGCACTGCAGACATGCAGCTTCTATCCTACTGCAAAGTAATGCTCATGTGTGGGAGGCCCGGGGTCACCATATTATATTATATGCCCAACACATAATGCCATGCAGCTGCCTGAGCCTACTACTTCACACCCAGCAGCCTCAGCATCCAACTGCACATCCCACTCCCAGCAGCCTCAGCATCCCCAGCATCCCACTCCCAGCAGCCTCAGTATCCCACTGCACATCCCACTCCCAGCAGCCTCAGTATCCCACTGCACATCCCACTCCCAGCAGCCTCAGTATCCCACTGCACATCCAACTCCCAGCAGCCTCAGTATCCCACTGCACATCCAACTCCCAGCAGCCTCAGTATCCCACTGCACATCCAACTCCCAGCAGCCTCAGTATCCCACTCCCAGCAGCCTCAGTATCCCACTGCACATCCCACTCCCAGCAGCCTCAGTATCCCACTGTACCATCAGAGCGTCAAAATATGAATATACCCCCCAGTGAAATGATCAGGCTGGATAATGGCGGCAGGTAACTAATATGAAGAGTTGGTCCCATCACAAGCTCAGTGGAAGCCTCGTACCTGGACTCCCGGTTTGCTTTTTGGTCCTTTCTTTGTGTCCTGGGAATAACCTCTTCTTTTCTGTATTCCAGGTCCCTTTCCGTCTGACTGTCGGGTCCATCTCTCCATTCCCAGTTATATTCCTGTGGATCCCTCCAGTACTCCTCCTCCTCGTGCCCCTGTGTATGAAACTGGCCGACCAGCTCCTCGTATTTACTTCTCTTACAGAGCTGGTTACTGGGGCCCAACAAGCCCAGGTTCTGTGGGAGCAGATTTATGTTACAGTCAGGCACCTGCCCTGGTACAAACCATGAGAAAAGCATGGGGGGGGGGACCAAAACTCGTATGTGCCATTACACTGCTCTACAAACAGAAGGAACGTTACTTTAAATGAAACGTTTAAATGACTTTACAGAATGACAGAGCAAAGGCAGCACAGCAGTGGTGGGAGGAGCTTATTCTACAGAGATCACATTAACTCTTTGTAGTGGGAAACAAAATGGCAATTTGTTATTCCTCCCACAGGGAGAGATTATGCACCGTGTCTTTGGGTTAAGAAGTTACATAATAAGGGGGTTAGTTGGTAAATGTCATCATGTGACTAACGAGTCCCTTCCCCATCCCCAGTACCTGGAATATCTTACAGGCCATGGCAGCCGCCTGTCGCTCTGCATCGATCTTCTTTGGTCCACAGGCCTCGATTTCCATATATTTGGGCCATTTTAGCTTCAGAGTCACTTTCTGGCAGCAACAATTAAAGGGACAGGGTTAGCAGATAACGACCCCAATGAATCTCTATCCTGAGCCTTAATAATTACGTGTTGTTTTAGCCTGAAATTCACAGATCGGTTCATTTAAATCTTATGTATTTGTATTCTGAACAACTGACAGTTAGTGACAGAACTATGCAGAGATACGTTTTTGCATCAGAAGAGCACTTTACTTCCCCTTTAAATGGACAGCGGACAACATTGCTGCATATTTCCCATGAATACATCAGACTGAGGCCTCCCAAGTACACAGCGCGTGGCAGTTTTGTGCTGCAAAGATTCACTGCATTTGCCAGGTCTCCATGGTAACCAGCAGAGGGGGCAATTAGTGATACTCACATTCTCGCCGGAGCTGCTCCTGTGGATATAAAGTAACGTATCGCTGGTGTGGGACGTCCGTAGGGCTCGGGATACAACGTTGTGCAGCAGCGACTTGGGCTCCGGGAATTCCCTCAGTAAACCTTTGGCTTCTACCGACAAAACAGAGAGGGAACCTGTTATTTCTTATGGGGAATTAAATAATAAGACAGAGACAATGTGATGCTGCAGCGAAGGCAAGTTACCCCCATGGGATGGGACAAGGGCAGTTCCTACTAATGGCGTCTCGTTATTTCCAACCCAACGTGCATGTTGCTGAACTACAAACACACACACAGGCATCTCCAGCGGTCACTTCTACTCCGATATAAAGAATTAGCCCAGTGTCTCCTCTCTGCCTACATTCTCTCTGTATTGTACGGGGCACAGTGATGCCTATACTAATAGAGACATATATAAATATATACAGGACTGAACCAAATCAACTGCACAATGTGGAACTCAGTCCTGCCAGTAGGTGTCACTGTGAGACAGACGGGTGTAAATACCCCAACACATTACCCTAAAGGAGACTGTACCATCTCTAGGACACAGGGAGACACACAGATTGTACCATCTCTAGGGGCACATGGCTCTGCGGTGGCTGTCAGTGGCCTGTGTGTGTGTAGGACTGATATATCTCTGGCTCTGGTTTATGAACTGTGGGTGCCCAGAGGCTGAACAGCAAGGTCAGGGCACAATGGGACTGATTATTGCCCTTATTGTATAAATGCTCCTCACACAGACACATGGGGGTTACATTGGGAAGTGCAACTGAGAACAACAACTCCCAGCATCCCCTGAGCACTAATAAGGACTATAATAAGGACCAATAAGGACTATAATAAGGACCAATAAGGACTATAATAAAGACTATAATAAAGACTATAATAAGGACTATAATAAGTACTATAATAAAGACTATAATAAGGACTATAATAAGGACTATAATAAGGACCAATAAGGACTATAATAAGGACCAATAAGGACTATAATAAAGACTATAATAAAGACTATAATAAAGACTATAATAAAGACTATAATAAGGACTATAATAAGGACCAATAAGGATTATAATAAAGACTATAATAAGGACTACAATAAGGACCAATAAGGACTATAATAAAGACTATAATCAGGACCAATAAGGACTACAATAAGGACTATAATAAGGACCAATAAGGACTATAATAAAAGACTACAATAAGGACCAATAAGGACTACAATAAGGACTACAATAAGGACTATAATAAGGACCAATAAGGACTATAATAAGGACTATAATAAGGACCAATAAGGAATACAATAAGGACTATAATAAAGACTATAATAAGGACTATAATAAGGACTATAATAAGGACCAATAAGGAATACAATAAGGACTATAATAAAGACTATAATAAGGACTATAATAAGGACTATAATAAGGACCAATAAGGACTATAATAAAGACTATAATAAGGACTACAATAAGGACCAATAAGGACTATAATAAGGACTATAATAAGGACTATAATAAAGACTATAATCAGGACCAATAAGGACTATAATAAAAGACTACAATAAGGACCAATAAGATTACCCGCTGGGGTCACAAGGTACAAGTGCGCAGCAGGGAGAGTCCTGGGGTCACACAAGAGAGAGGAGAGAGAGGAGAGTGGGAAGGAGAGGGCACAGGCGGGACCAGTGAATTATTTGGGATTAGTTTCTAGTCAGCCCATAAGAACCTTCATTGCCCAGTGGCACCTGCACGTCACTCACTTCTCCCCATGTTCCCAGCGGCCTCTGCGCCAGACTCCTCTTCCTCCTCCCGCCTCAGCGGCTCGGCCTCAAACTTCCCCGAGGAGCGCGGGCGGATCTGCTGCCCGGGGACCCTGCACAGGAGCCGGCGGAGAACAGCATTGACAAGCCAGGGAGCCGCCATGTCTGAGGAGCAGAGAGAGAGAACTCAAGGGCAGAGGCACGAGCGGAGACAGGCGCAACAGCGACACCCGGATGAACAGCGGCCGCCTGAGGTATTGCAGCTGAGAAACACGCCGAGCCAACATTGTGTCTCAGGGGCGCGGAATTCCCTTGTTCTTTATCTGCGTCATCAACGTGCGCTCATTTCATTATAGGGATCAGCAGGGTCAGTACTATATCTGCGTCATCAACGTGCGCTCATTTCATTATAGGGATCAGCAGGGCCAGTACTATATCTGCGTCATCAACGTGCGCTCATTTCATTATAGGGATCAGCATGGCCTGTACTAAACAGCCTTTTAATTGCTCTGTGTTTATTTTATAGTTTTTCAACTATTGCCTTTTTCCTCCCATTCTTTCCAATTTTCATATAGAGGTCACTGACCCCCTCTTAACACAAATACACTATAAGGCCACACATTTATTGTTACTTTTTATTTCTCCTCTTTCTATTCAGACCTCCCCTATTCATATTCCAGTCTCTTATTCAAATCAGTGCATGGTTGGTAGGGGAATTTGGACCCTAGCAACCAGATGGCTGAAATTGCAAACTGAAGAGCTGCTGAATAAAAAGCTAAATAACTCAAAAACCACAAATAATAATAAAAGAAAACCAATTGCAAATTGTCTCAGAATATCCCTCTCTACATCCTACTAACAGTTAATTTAAAGGTGAACCACCTCTTTAAATTAACAATATTCAAATCACAGTTGAAGGGGTTAACATTAAGGGGCAAATTTATCAAAGGTCGAAGTGAATTTTCGAATTCAAAAAATTCAAATTTCAAGCTTTTTTTATGTACTTTGACTAGGGAATAGTCCAAATTTGATCCGAATTTGAATATCGAAATGTATCATGTACTGTCTCTTTAAAAATTAGACCGACCGCCATCTAAAACCTGCCGAATTGCTGTTTTAGCCTATGGGGGACCTCCTAGAACCTAGTTGGAGTCAATTGGTGGACTTTGAAAAATCGAAAGTTTTATTTTGGGAAAAACTTAGATTCAAATTTGATCGAATGCGCTAATACTTTGATTCGTATGATTTGGATTCGGGCCGAATACGGACCTATTCAGCCAAAAAAAACAACTTCAACTTCATTTCGGTTGGTCTTTTTGAATTCAAATTTCGAAGTTTTTGAAATTCGAAATTCGACCCTTGATAAATATGCCCCTTAGTATGATGTAGACTGATACTGAGATAATTCTTCATTTTTTATTCCTTTGAATTGTTTCTGTTATTTAGTATTTTGTTCAGCAGCCCTCTGCAGTTGGTATTTTAGCAGCTCTCTGGTTGCCAAGGTTTTCTTTTCCCTAGCAACCATACATTCATTTGAATAAGAGACTGGAATATGAATAGGAGAGACCTGAATAGAAAGATGAGGAATAAAAAGTAGCAATAACAATATAATTGTAGCCTTACAGAGCATTTTTTTTTCATTGCCGGGGTCACTGACCCCCATTTGAAAGCTGGAATGCGGCACAAGGGTGTGTGAGTCTGTGCCATTAGGTAGGTTTGTGCGTAGCCCTGGGGAATGATGATTAATTATGTGCATAATCTTTGCATTTTAATGTATTCGGACTCAGTAGGCAATAGATAATAATCTCGCCGGCGTATTCCCTATCCCTAAATAATTCCTCTATCCAGGAAATTAATCCCCTTTGATTGTAGAATGAATGGCAAAGTCTCTTCCAGGAACAAAAATGAGGTGAGGATCAGATCTCATTCCCTGCTGGTGACACTCAAACACTGAGACTGAACTTTAAAGGGGAAATAAACTCAAAAAAGGGCTGGAACTAGGGGAAAGCAGAAGGAGCATGTGACTAGGGCGCAATTAAAGGAAAACTATACCCCCAAAATGAACACTTAAGCAACAGATAGTTCATATCATATTAAGTGGCATATTAAAGAATCTAAGCAAACTGGAAAATATATTTAAGTAAATATTGCCCTTTTACATCTCTTGCCTTGAGCCACCATTTTGTGATGGTCTGTGTGCTGCCTCAGAGATCACCTGACCAGAAATACTGTGAACAGCCGGGAATATCTACATTATTCCACCCTAGTAACCTATAGCAACCACCTATAGCAACCAATCACACACTGATCTCACTGCAAAGGTTTCTCTCATTTGAATATGCAGATGAGGGATGGGCTTTAAATACTATTGAGGAGTATTCAAGTCATTTTTTCTTTGCGACCCTCTGAAAACGGCTTGTGCAGGAACTGACCTGTAGCGACAGGGGGCGCTGTGTGACAGTTTGGGCATGAGGAGGGGGAATGTTTTGTCTGTAACATAAGGCTGATACAGCCAGTGCAGAAAATAAGGTTATACGGTGTGTCTCACTGAGGGTTTATAAAAACCATGTGATGCCAAACAGAGCCTCCTATTGGTTACAAGGTCACATAGAAGCTACTAATATCCAATCACAGCTCTTATTTGGAAGCCCCAGGAACTTTTTGCTTGCTTATGTTGTTCTCCAACATTATTTTACACTTAAATGTGGCTCATGGGTAAAAAAGGTTGGGGACCCCTGCCCTAGACCTACAGGTCCCAGCGTCCTCCCACCAATGGCACCCTGAGAATAGCACTGCAGTAATGCAAGCAGATGATTGGCTGGTAGGAAATGCAAGGTGTATATGTGGCTTGGTGCAGGTTGGGGTAACAGGCCAGGCCCTTACAGATTGGAGCTGAGAGCGGAGCTGCCCGACTCACAAGGAAACTGAAAAGCAACTGGATCATGTGACACGGCCAATGTTGGGAAATGATGCGAAAAGCAAACCAAAATGTATTTTTAGCCCAACTGCAGTTTTCTCTGGATGACTGTGTGCCACAATTTCTACTGTCAGTTTTTGTGAGACCCACCTACCTGCCACCCTCTGTTCTCCCTCCTCCAAGCCCTGAATGGGACCCTGTGAGACGTGGGAGAGGTGCAGCACCTGGGTGTAAAGGTGGCCATACACGGGCAGATAAAGCTGCCGATATCGGTCGTTTGGACCGATTTGACAGCTTATCTGCCCGTGTATGGGGGCTTCCGACGGGTCTTCCCGATCGATATCTGGCCACGATATCGATCGGGAAGGTTGGATTTTTACCCGACCGACCCGTCGGAGCCGCTTGGCGCATCGTAATTCGATCGTTCGGCCATACGGCCGAACGTTCGAATTACCCCCGATATAGCCACGCAGTTTAGTGGCATATCGGGGAAAGATCCGCTCGTTTGGCGATGTCGCCAAACGAGCGGATCTTGGAGTCTATGGCCACCTTAAGGCTGACAGTTAAGCTGGCCATAGACTTAAAGATCCGCTCGTTTGGCGACATCGCCAAACGAGCGGATCTTTCCCCGATATGCCACTAAACTGCGTGGCTATATCGGGGGTAATTAGAACGTTCGGCCGTATGGCCGAACGATCGAATTACGATGCGCCAAGCGGCTCCGACGGGTCGGTCGGGTAAAAATCCAACCTTCCCGATCGATATCGTGGCCAGATATCGATCGGGAAGACCCGTCGGAAGCCCCCATACACGGGCAGATAAGCTGTCAAATCGGTCCAAACGACCGATATCGGCAGCTTTATCTGCCCGTGTATGGCCACCTTTAGTAAGATCAGTCCCCTGAGTCAGAGGTGTAGCACTCTACTAGCAGACCCTTCATGTTTCATTGCTGGATGTGGTTGGTCAGCGATGCACGTGTATGGCCTCTGCTACAGGCTGATTGGTCAGATACTGTGTGAGTCAGACTCATGTATGGCCCCCCCTCATGTATGGCCCCCTCAAGTCTCCCATCAGTCCCTATGGCTCATTCAGAGCCCAATAGCTTTCCAAGAATGCAGCAGCCCTATCACAGGCAATGTATGTCACATGCAGTGTATATCACAGGTGATGTATATCACAGGCAGCGTATATCACAGGTTATGTATATCACAGGTTATGTATATCACAGGCAGCGTATATCACAGGTAATGTATATCACAGACAATGTATATCACAGGTAGTGTATATCATAGGCAGCGTATAACATAGGCAGCGTATATCACAGGTAATGTATGTCACAGGCAGCGTATATCACAGGTAATGTATGTCACAGGTAATGTATATCACAGGTAGTGTATATCACAGGCAGCGTATATCACAGGTAATGTATATCACAGGTAATGTATATCACAGGTAATGTATATCACAAGTAATGTAAATCACAGATAATGTATATGTGCTGAGAAGCCTGGACTCATGGGAGACATTCTGACAGCAGAGATGGAGGTTCCAAAGGCCGGGCCCCAGGGCAGGGTAACTAAATCCGCAAGGGGAGAAGGAGACAATAACAAAGGGCAAGTTACAGGTTAGACACCTAAGCTTGGGCCTTAAATGTTTCAAGGGACTGCAGGATGGGCCCCAGGGGTCCCAAGTGCTTTCAGGCAACAATACAAACGTTTTCTGCAGGCGCATATCCATTAATATCTATTCATTATTAATACATTAATATTATATAATCATTCAAAATTCATGTGAATAGGGGGGAGCTCTGGGTTCCACTGCCCCCGTCCCTACCCAATGTTGCACAATATTCTGGGATTAAAGGGTGGGGGGGGGTTTGGCCCAGTTCAGGTGTCAGATTTGTCTCAACAAAGGTCTCCGTCACCTTCTGTCCCCGGCCTGTCAGTCCCTCAGCTCATTTCACACTGGGCCAATCACTGAGTAACATGAGAAGCCAAAACACAATGAGCTCCTGGTTCCCTCAGTGATATTAACCCTGTCACTGCCGTCCCCCGAGGAACCTGCCGCCGTCACACAACAGGAGTATCTCAGTCCCAGCTCTGGGATTATTATTGGTCATTGGAACAGGGAACTTTGGAGAGAACACAGAGAATATTTGGGAGGCACAGAGTTGTTTGTGGAGGGTAATAAAGCCTTTCCATCTGAAAGGGACACGTTTAATATGTGCACCTTTCAAAAGCACTCCTTTATACAGCAGGGGAGGTGCTTCTCCCAGGAAACCCCTCTATGCAGCTGGGAATGTGCTATTCCCAGGGACCCCCTTTATATAGCTGGGAATGTGCTTCTCCCAGGAACTCCTCTATACAGGAGTGGATGTGCTTCTCCCAGGGACCCCCTTTATACAGCAGGGGAGGTGCTTCTCCCAGGAACTCCTCTATACAGCTGGGAATGTGCTATTCCCAGGGACCCCCTTTATATAGCTGGGAATGTGCTTCTCCCAGGAACTCCTCTATACAGGAGGGGACGTGCTTCTCCCAGGGACCCCCTTTATACAGCAGGGGAGGTGCTTCTCCCAGGAACTCCTCTATACAGCTGGGAATGTGCTATTCCCAGGGACCCCCTTTATACAGCTGGGAATGTCATACTCCCAGAGACCCCCTCTATACAGCAGGGGATGTGCTACTCCTCGTTTATATAGCAGGGAATGTGCTACTCCCAGGGAACCCCTTTATTAGGGTAATTTAGGGAGATTAGTCGCCTGGCAACAAATCGACTATTCGTAGGGCAACTAATCACCCCCAAACTGCCTTTCCGCCGGCTAGAATTTAAATTGCCAGCGGGATAGCAGTCGGGCAATCGCCTTTTGAGGCAACTTCGGAAAACAAAGTACCATCACACCGGCGATGAAGAAGAGGCGATTTGTCACCGGGCAACTAAATCTCCGCCACGTGTCTCTACCCTTAGAGGTTTGGGATTTTTTCTTTGCTAGAAATTGTCCGAATTGGTTTTCAGATCGTTCCACGATTTCTTTGGTTCTTCGTTCCAGCAATGGAAAAGGAGCTGAGATCAGTGAAAACTGCATCTGTGCAACTGGTCAGTTCTGTAACCTGACAATATCTCCGGTGAGGCAGAAATATTCCATATAATATTCCGTCAGATGTCCTGTTCCTGCAGATGAAAGGCAGTTCTGGAGCCGTTTCCCATGAAAAGACGGCGCAGCCCCCGGCCCCCTGCTGAGCAGGCTGTAAAGTGATAGCCCTGATATCCTTCCTGATAGCCTTCCTGATATCTCAGCCCACTCCCGGGGAACATGCCTTGTCAGGAATCCTGTCCTGGCACCCGATACAATGAATCATCTTTAGGGCTGAGACACGCTCAGATTCGGGGAGATTTAGTCACCCAACAATAAATCGACTCTTTTTCGGGGAGATTAATCTCCCTGAACTGCCTCCTGCCGGCTAGAATCGTCGGTGTGATGGCACTCGTGGGATCCGTTTTCCAAAGTCGCCTGAAGTTTCCTCGTGAGGCAGCTCCGGAAAACGATGCGCACCGATTGCCATCTTGCCAGAAATTTACATTCTAGCTGGCGGAAGGCAGTTTGAGGAGACTACGCCCCAAAGAAGAGGAGATTTGTTGCTGGGCTACAAACCTCCCTGAATCTGAGCGTGTGTCTCTGCCCTTAGTGCTATTTGTTAATCACTTTCTCCGACATTAATTGCACTTTCCCAGCAGTTTCTGTCAACGGGTAACTGAGGATAAATAATGACTCAGGCTGAAGGAAGACAAGTGCCCATCAAGTCCGACCCTTCTTTCAAATCACTCCTTACTGGGTGTCAAGTAAAGCTGAGATGTGCCCCAGGCACCCCAATAACTGCCAGTACTTGGCCGGACCCAGAAGGACAAACAGTTGCTAACCACCCCACACCCAGGGAGGACAAACGAATCACATAATGGCATATTCCACCTCCCACAAAAATAGACCAATTGCACATTTGCTTGGGTTTCCATTATATTCTATATCTGCTCACGGTAAAAAAGGGGGAATAAACCAATAACATTATTAATCACACACCATGCAAGAATGCTGAGCAAGGGCACCACTAAAAGGTGGCAATGGGTTAGAGTGCAAGCTTGGTGTAACCACGTCAGTTATATAAATAAACAGAAAGATAATAACGTGGCTGAGCTGGAGGGAATCAGTTGTGCCCAGACTTGTGCCTGTGCCCAGGCAGGGAGAATAGGATAAGGCACTGGCACACACAAGATACATGAGATTTAAACGCCAATAGTCAATAAAGGAGTCTTCTTCGTCCCGTCCATGAGTTCAAACTCCAAACCAGTCTCACTAGAATCATTGGAATTCCTACACGGGGCTGGGCTTTGTGCTAAAGCAAATATCTTGGGGTAAAACAGCAGCGTTTTGATTGGGATTCTTGCGAGGTTTGTGTAATCTCATGGCAGCAGCGTGCACTTCCACAAGCTAACATACTGGGGGCACGGGAGCTCACCTACTTCTGAATTATACTGAGCTCATTGCATCCTGGGGAACATTCCTGCAAGTGGCATCAGAGATGATAGAGACTAGTTCCACTGCAGAATGACTCCGCTACACCGCAAAGCTAAAGCCACTAGTCACCGTGGAACCTCCATGTTGGTGGTACACGACTCTAGAATAGACACCACCCTCCATGAATGGTGCTATAGAAATCTAGAACTACTTCACCTCTTGTGTTGTGGTTGTGATATTACTATGGTAACATTTGATTGTTTGGAGGGACCATGTGTTGAGTGACACAAAACTCTTACCCCCCCCCAAGCATTTTTAGCCACAGATGTACCTGCCCCCTTCCAAACTTACCAAAGGGATGTCTAAATAGAGCTTTGCTGTCCCATATCTGATCTCCAAATCCAGATCTCTGCAGCGGGGTCGGTGGGCGTCATGTCTGTCCATGTCTCTGGGTCCCGGGTGCTGATTGCCAAGCAGAGTGCATGTGCCGTAGGTGCCAGGGTGAGACCAGTGATACAGCAACCCATGCTGACTGGCAACTGCACCGCTCTGAATTTGGTTTGGACATCAGGTAAAGGGGAGCAGGGCTGTTTTTGGGAGTCGGTTTGGTGAGGTTTCAGAGGGGGTGGGGGAGACTGTAAAGTGCTGATGCATAATTAGCCATCAGAGATTCTACAACAATCCCATCAGTACCTGTCCCAGTGGAGCTTACAGTCTAAGGTCCCTATTATATTCCCATCAGTACTTGTCCCAGTGAGCTTACAGTCTAAGGTCCCTATCACATTCCCATCAGTCCCTGCTCTAGTGAGCTTACAGTCTAAGGTCCCTATCACATTCCTATTAGTCCCTGTCCCAGTGGAGCTTACAGTCTATGGTCCCTATCACATTCCCATCAGTCCCTGCCCCAGTGAGTTTACAGTCTAAGGTCCTTATCACATTCCTATTAGTCCCTGCCCCAGTGGAGCTTACAGTCTAAGGTCCTTATCACATTCCTATTAGTCCCTGCCCCAGTGGAGCTTACAGTCTAAGGTCCCTATCACATTCCCATCAATCCCTGCCCCAGTGGATCTTACAGTCTATGGTCCCTATCACATTCCCATCAGTCCCTGCCCCAGTGGAGCTTACAGTCTAAGGTCCTTATCACATTCCTATTAGTCCCTGCCCCAGTGGAGCTTACAGTCTAAGGTCCTTATCACATTCCTATTAGTCCCTGCCCCAGTGGAGCTTACAGTCTAAGGTCCCTATCACATTCCCATCAATCCCTGCCCCAGTGGAGCTTACAGTCTAAGGTCCTTATCACATTCCTATTAGTCCCTGCCCCAGTGGAGCTTACAGTCTAAGGTCCCTATCACATTCCCATCAATCCCTGCCCCAGTGGATCTTACAGTCTAAGGTCCCGACAGACGCAGTGAGAACTCATTCCCTGCCCAGGCTGGAATCAAACCTGAGCACTGCATTGGTGTATTAAAGGAAAACTATACCTCCAAAATGAATACTTAAGCAACTGATATTTATATCATATTAAGTGACATATTAAAGAATCTTACCAAACTGGAATATATATTTAAGTAAATATTGCCATTTTACATCTCTTGCCTTGAGCCACCATTTCGTGATGGTCTGTGTGCTGCCTCAGAGATCACCTGACCAGAAATACTGCAGCTCTAACTGTAACAGGAAGAAGTGAGGAAGCAAAAGACACAACTCTGTCTGTTAATTGGCTCACGTGACCTAATTTGTTTGTTATTTTTATTTGTGTGCACCGTGAATCATACAATCCCAAGGGGCGGCCCTTATTTTTTTAAAATGGCAATTTTCTATTTATGATTAGCCAATGGCACATGCTACTAAACAAGTATATTATTATTATGAAAATGTTTTATTTACACAAAGCAGGGTTTTACATACACTGTTTTATGCAATATATTTTTATAGAGACATACATTGTTTGGGGTATAGTTTTCCTTTAATGCAGTCCCTGCAGGTCCCAGTATGATCCAATTTTTGGCTCCTGGGCTAATGATCTGATGAACCTAAATTGGCTACACACATGTCGTTATGCAATACTTGGGGTACAGCTCCTATGTGGCCCCATTATCTTCATGGCACAAGGGAAGAATGTAAACATGCTCTAAATTCAGTACCTACCCCCTTCTCCATTGGTTTTAGCAAGCTCTGACCATTGAACAAGGCACATGTAAGACACAGGAGCACTCTCCTCTGATTGGTCCTCAAACTTATTAAAATGTGGTTAGTAAATACCACAATTATAAACATAAAGTGATCTTAAAATAACTACTCCGTGAGCCAGTGATGCAGGGGTCATCGACAGTGTCTGATCTCCGCTGAAAAACAAACTGCTGTGGATCTGCAACTCGAGCGGAGTTCCCTGTACAAGGGATGTCTGTAGCGCTGCCGGCCCCGGGACTCCTACCCTCACCGTGTGAACTGACTGCAGAAATATAAGTATATACCTGGGGTGAATGGTACCCCACACAATAACACTATAGGACCCTCCAAATCCGCAATCTTAGGATACTGTATTGAATTCAAAAAAGAATGTTTGGCCAAATGCCAAGTTCAGTTCAGCCAGGGCACTCAGATTTGGCAGAAATGATGAGCCAAATGCAGGATCCGGAAGCCTGTGCCCAAATTGCAGAAAGACTTGCCACAAAAACTGCTAAATTTTTTAATGTGTTGAGGAAAATGTATGTTGCCAACTGTTAAACATGGTGAGTCCGAAATGTTTTGGCAGACATCTTGCCAGAGTTGCGAGATCTGCTCTCCTCCATGGTGGTAAACCAGCCAAAAAATATGAGTGTATTTCACAGACCAGGTGCACCTTTTGGTGCAAATGTATTTTCACAGTGCTCCCAAATTACAAGATCATAATGTCCTCATACAAACCAATATATACATTCAGCAGTGGCTTCATGAGCACCAGGGCAAAGTCAGAAATCTTTCATGCCTCCTAATCACCAGATCTGAATATCCTTACAGCTTTATGGGAAGTTGGGGAGCACAGAGTACAAAATAGACTTCCACCTGGGGTCAATATTAGCCAAAATACACAGTTCAGAGTATTTCATCATATCAGTTACCCGAGGGGGACCAGTAAGAAAGAGGGTATTTTGCAGGTTCCAGGTAGGACTTGTAGATGTGGTTATGAGTGAGTCTCCGTATAAGATGATTTTAGTCCTTTTCCTGATTTTTCTCACCCACCACCCTCCATCTGATGAAGGCACTTCTGGTTTTCATTGATATCACTTAAAGTCACTTCCAGTTTCAGGTTGGCCAGTGGGTCAGTTTGCTGATAAGGCAGTGGCAGGACAGATCAGGTAGCCAATCGTACCAGGTAAAAATGGAGGCCGAAAGTCCATGTTCCAGAAATACAGTAGGACCTGGGCAGGACTCTGCCACCAGTATCTAGTGATGAAGCAAAAACAGGGACTTCCATGAGGTGATGGAAATAATCTCCAGTAGG
The DNA here is from genome assembly GCF_017654675.1 of Xenopus laevis. Taxonomy (NCBI): domain Eukaryota; kingdom Metazoa; phylum Chordata; class Amphibia; order Anura; family Pipidae; genus Xenopus; species Xenopus laevis. The sequence continues at coordinate 3,338,426 of NC_054382.1, read as the reverse complement.
GCCCTGACTGATGTACAAGTTTAATATGTGCACAAAATTGTTAATTTTCTGGGTGTTTGGTTTGTCCCAAGAAAATGTTCCGGGTGGGCCCACAAACCTCTAGTGATACCACTGCCATATCCTTGTCCATCAACTGACGCATGTGCCTCTTCTGAGCGTAGGGGGGAAATTGCCTGAAAATGTTTGCAAAACTCATGATTTGTGATGAATTTACCAGTGCAGGACAATATGTAATATGAGGAAAGATTGTGGTTCCTTTCATAGCAGGTTCCAATATGAACTAAACAGTGGTCGGATAAACTTCAGAGCGTTAATGTTGGTTCCCACATCCCTTGGGTTTACTTTCCCTTTTGATGATTATCACAAATGAAAACCAGTAGCTTGGCTGAATAGTAATGGCCATGGGAAAAGCCCAGGGGTGAATAGGAGGAAGTGTCAATTTACAGCCCCAGTGTTATTGCCTGTCCCATCTGTCAGTAATTCCTGTCGAGACAATACGCTGTCATTACGTCTGACATGAACCCCCAACCAACAGCTGTACTGAGAATAAGGAGAAGGATAAAATGTAAGCGTGGGAATCACTTGGATGCACATCTGGATACACAGCAGATACCACATAAGTACTACTATAGTTTATATAAACAAGCTGCTGTGTAGCCATGGGGGCAGCCATTCAAGCACAGGATACACAGCAGATAACAGATAAGCACTACTATAGTTTATATAAACAAGCTGCTGTGTAGCCATGGGGCAGCCATTCAAGCACAGGATACACAGTAGATAACAGATAAGTACTACTATAGTTTATATAAACAAGCAGCTGTGTAGCCATGGAGACAGTCATTCAAGCACAGGATACACAGTAGATTACAGATAAGTACTACTATAGTTTATATAAACAAGCTGCTGTGTAGCCATGGGGGCAGCCATTCAAGCACAGGATACACAGTAGATAACAGATAAGTACTACTATAGTTTATATAAACAAGCTGCTGTGTAGCCATGGGGGCAGCCATTCAAGCACAGGATACACAGTAGATAACAAATAAGTACTACTATAGTTTATATAAACAAGCTGCTGTGTAGCCATGGGGGCAGCCATTCAAGCACAGGATACACAGCAGATAACAGATAAGCACTACTATAGTTTATATAAACAAGTTGCTGTGTAGCCATGGGGCAGCCATTCAAGCACAGGATACACAGTAGATAACAGATAAGTACTACTATAGTTTATATAAACAAGCAGCTGTGTAGCCATGGAGACAGTCATTCAAGCACAGGATACACAGTAGATTACAGATAAGTACTACTATAGTTTATATAAACAAGCTGCTGTGTAGCCATGGGGGCAGCCATTCAAGCACAGGATACACAGTAGATAACAGATAAGTACTACTATAGTTTATATAAACAAGCTGCTGGGTAGCCATGGGGGCAGCCATTCAACCACAGGATACACAGTAGATAACAGATAAGTACTACTATAGTTTATATAAACAAGCTGCTGTGTAGCCATGGGGACAGCCATTCAAGCACAGGATACACAGTAGATAACGGATAAGTACTACTATAGTTTATATAAACAAGCTGCTGTGTAGCCATGGGGGAGCCATTCAAGCACAGGATACACAGTAGATAATGGATAAGTACTACTATAGTTTATATAAATGAGCTGCTGTGTAGCAATGGCAGAAATATTGTGGAGAAAGAATTCACATATGGTTGTCAGCAGCTGAAATCAAACTGTCAGAATTTAATCATAATAATCCCAGTCTTCCCTCAACGGTACAGACAATTCCAGTCGATGGCATCCACAGAGTTTCTCCAAACACATCCAGGCTGAGGAGAAAAGGTGGACTTCTCAAGCCATTTTACTCTTATTCCAGGGATCCAAGTTCAATATTCCCTGTGTGGCGTTCAAGGTCTTTGTGTGTCTGACGTGGATGCGAGTCGTTACTGGGCAGCAGTCTGACCACAGATTCCAATTTTTGGGAAGCTCATGAGGTACTTGGTTCCTATATATGTTTCTTTTTTCTCTATTAATAACTGGAATTAACTTCACTTAGTCACTGGCCCATTAAGTGCCCTAAGTGGGTGAGAAATGGGTAGGGCAGATGGAGATGCAGAGAAACATTTTTTAACTTTGTATAAATAAAACTGTTTTTTGAACGTATTCTCTCTGGTCCTGTGGATCCGTTTGTGTGCTGGTCGGCCCTGCTTTTTCTTTACATTACAGAATGGTCCATTCAATCCTGTGGATCTTTCTGGGGGCCATCTTTGTTGTGGGGTCTGCCAGTGACCTGGACTCACTCTTCATATGTAGCGATGCCATTGGCCCTTGTTTGACATGTTTTGCAGCCACTTTAGAGGCTTCTCGCCTTGATACACAAATTAGGGATGCACCAAATCCACTATTTTGGATTCGGCCGAACCCCTGAATCCTTTGTGAAAAATTCGGCCGAATACCGAACCAACCCCTAATTTGCATATGCAAATTAGAGGTGGGAAGGGGAAAACGTTTTTTGCTTCCTTGTTTTCTGACAAAAAGTCACTTGATTTCCCTCCCCACCCCTGATTTACATATGCAAATTAGGGTTTGGATTTGGTTCGGCCTGGCAGAAGGTTTTGCCGAATCCCGAACAGAATCCTGGATTCGGTGCATCCCTAAAGCAAGAGAAATGAATCAATAGTGACACAATGACTGGGGGAATTGTCTGATCTCTTGGGAGTGGGGCTACAAGTGCAGGTAAAGTGTCTCCAGGATAATGTGAGGGAGGAGTAAAGAGCAAAGTCTCCACACAAGAGCAAGTCTGAGAGGAACCCAGAGCTGACTCTCATCTCACAGCACAAATATCCAACAATTTGCACATTACACAAGCTTTTATCAGGCACAACTGAGACTTTTATTCAGTTTAATGGACACGGAGTTGCTCCTTCCTTATTCTACACAGGCTTTTCCCGCTTTTTCCTTCTAGTTGGACTATTCCGGGTTTCAGTAGGACTCCCCTCTTTTCTTCGCCAGGTGGTACGTCCGCAGCTGGGTGGGGCTGTCCGTGCGCGCGCTTCGTGCCCCAGCCAAGATGGCGGCGGCTGGTGTGAGCGCGCAATGGCCGCCCCTGCAGAGGAGGAGGAGGCGGGGGGAGGAGTGAGGGAGCTTTTTGTTCCTCTAGCAGCAGCCCGGGCGGGGAAGTGGAGGCCGCGACGGATCGTGTATTGAAGCGAGTGAGGAAAGCCCCAGGGTCTGCTCGCCGCCCTCCTCTCCCCTCAGTGCGGCGGGCCATGAAGAGCCCGGGGGGCCCGGAGCCGTGACGTGAGTCCCTGTATGGCGGATATGGCCCCGGCGCTGACTGAAGCCGCTACGGAAACTCAGCAGAGACTCAAACTGGCCGCCTCCTCCCCCAGACTCACCGAGGAGCCCCCCGAGCCGCTGCTGTCCGTGTGGAGGAGGCCGGGGCTGCAGCTGAACGGAGGGGGCCTCGGGATGGAGGAGCCCAGGGAGGAGTCCGTGTGTCCCCTGCGGGCACTCGGCGTGTCCCTCCGGCAGCAGCAGGAGCTCGGGGCCCGGGCCAGAAGGCTGTGTCGGCGGCTGCAGGTGATCCAGGCCAAGCAGGTGGAGCGGCACGTCAGGCAGCAGGTCTCCGGGCTCGTGCGAGTGTTGGGGGCGGCGGGGCTGCCCGGGTGTCATCACGGGGAACTGGAGACACTGGCGGGGAGCGGCTCGGCCCGACTCACAGCGGCACTCGGAGCCTTCGACTCGGACGCTACGGAAAGCAGCTCGGGGGGAGACAGCGACGAGGAACAACTGGAGCCCCCTACTGGCGGGGCGGAGCAGCGACCGACACCGAGGTAAGTGGCACCTGAGGGACTGACCAATCAGCTGAGACACTAATAGCCCCGCCCCCAACACACAGGCCTTTCCCTGCACGTGACTGGGTCTAGGGAGACCCCCCATGTACCACTGACATCTGCACTCACTCCTCTCTCTGGCAACTATTGGGCTGCCCCTCTCTCTGGCAACTATTGGGCTGCCCCTCTCTCTGGCAACTATTGGGCTGCCCCTCTCTCTGGCAACTATTGGGCTGCCCCTCTCTCTGGCAACTATTGGGCTGCCCCTCTCTCTGGCAACTATTGGGCTGCCCCTCTCTCTGGCATTTATTGGGCTGCCCCTCTCACTGGCAACTATTGGGCTGCCCCTCTCTCTGGCAACTATTGGGCTGCCCCTCTCTCTGGCAACTATTGGGCTGCCCCTCTCTCTGGCATTTATTGGGCTGCCCCTCTCTCTGGCAACTATTGGGCTGCTCCTCTCTCTGGCAACTATTGGGCTGCTCCTCTCTCTGGCAACTATTGGGCTGCTCCTCTCTCTGGCAACTATTGGGCTGCCCCTCTCTCTGGCAACTATTGGGCTGCCCCTCTCTCTGGCAACTATTGGGCTGCTCCTCTCTCTGGCAACTATTGGGCTGCCCCTCTCTCTGGCAACTATTGGGCTGCCCCTCTCTCTGGCAACTATTGGGCTGCCCCTCTCTCTTGCAAACTAACCAGTGCCCTCCACTGTGCAGTCATTCATGTTAGTGTACTGAGGGTGTAACTCAATGGAAGTCAAGTTCATATAACAGGGACATGATCTCCCCCTACAGCTGTGTATCTGGGGATATAGGTACTTACCCTCAGGGCAAGGAATTCCAGTGCCCCTCGGTACCACATGGAGACAGGCACCTCCCCCCCACAGCTTTTGTGTTCCAGTGGAGAGAGAGATACAGGTACCAGTCACACGCTGATCAATTCACAGTAATATTGGGGTATGACTGGCACATAAGAGGCAGTGACTTGGTACCACTGGGCACACTGGATGTAGGACAGGACATATTGGTCGGTGCAGAGAAGTTGCACATATGTCACGTAAGACTTTGTGCTGTAGTTGCTGCTACTACTACTACTACTACTAGTATCTGGTATGGGAATAGAATACACACTATAGCCCCCCGTGCATTGGCTGCAGCCTCTTCCTGGCACAACATCTGGCCACATCTAGGGCTCCAGTCTGTGTGTAAGTGCTCCGTGTATGTGTGGGTTGTAGTAACACTACTAGAGCTATGCAAGGGGATCGCTTTATTGATCAGCTAAGAGGATAGTAGCACAGGTTGTTACACATCCCTATGGAAATGGCTCTAACATAAAAAAAACTAAAGGTCAAGTAGTTCCTGTGCCCTGTTGTACAGAAATATAAAGAAGGTGCAGATGGGGGAAGTGTTGGCAGAGGCTCAGAATAATTTGGCTCTGCTTCACTTCCTCCATAGACTGTGCCAGTTCTCACTGCTTCCCTGTTACGTTCCAATGGAAGATCCAATATACTAGCGTGTCCCTTGTCTTGTGTCTCAGGTGGGGCTGCTGCGGCTGTTTAATATCTTTACTTTAGTTATGAATTAAGGTGCCATGACAACATATGTAAACACCGTGGGGGGGGGGGGCATGACCAATTTCACTCCTATCAACTGGACTCGTAGCCAGCAAGAGCCAAAAAAGACCAATTGCAAATAAAGTACATACTGAAGCTCAATCACTGTGCCAAGTAGGGTCAAAGCCAATGAACTGTTTATGTATCCGCAAACTGTTTGTGTGACTGTTGGACAATGACCTGGAAGGGACTAATCATTAAATACACACCCAGCCACACTTTCCCTTTAATTATAATCGCAAACATACATTCGCTGAGCACATCGTGAACTTGGCATTCTGGGACATTGAGATTTCCATAAATATTTTCCCAGACATTGCTGAATAGGAAATTCATGCTCTTAGCACCCTCGTCCCCATATGCATTAAAGGGGAACTATTGTTAAAATGAAAATGTAATATAAGCATCATACTGAAATAAGAAACTTTCTAACTGCAATCTACAAAATATTCTGTACCGTTTCTGAAATAATCAAGTTTATCTTCACCGCGTGTATTTCAGCCGTGTGACCCTAGCCTTATTACTTGGAGTATCAATTGGTTTGAACCCCCCTCTGCTTGTCGCAGATTGTTGACCATTGTTCCTTTGCTGAAAAACACCCTTTTCTGGGGCAGTGTTCTTGTGAATGCCAAGCTGCATCTTATCTTATCTTATCTTATTTCCTGTTGTACAATCTCTTACGGAGCCTAGGGCTTGCACATGCCCAGTAGAGCAAAAGTTCAGGTTTTCTTCCCTAGGTGCCCAGCTGCAAAGGGTCACTGAGACGGGCAGAAAGATGGCAGTGCCTAGCAGAAAGCTAGTGTTTTAGCAAAGTGGAGCACCAGCCTAGTGTGTGTGGGGGTTTCCAGCGTGTTGATCACTTTGAAATGTTCTTTGGGTAGAGCAGTATTTATGGCTCCGGGTTGTGTGTGGGCAGCTTGGTGGTAGTCGTGTACTAGTGTCGGAGGATGACGAGCATTGGCCGGGTTCAGTTCTGAGCACGTTGGGACCTTGTGTGTTGATTCTATTGTAATTCTTTTATCTTGGGCAGTGCAAATGTTTTGCTGCGCTCTGCAGAGTGCTGCCCAAGTGACATTTCCCTCTCCGTTTTGTAATTCATTTCAAGGTCAGGTGAAGCTAAATGGAATTTTGGAGCCAGCATTGTTATTGAGGCGAGTCACAAAATAAAGGAAAGCTTAAAAACCCCTACTTGCTTGGGTACTTCATATAATCTTTAGAGAAGGAAAATTCAGCATTTTATTGGCTCGCGTTCACCTGTTCAATTGCAATAACAGGTGAAGATGTAAATAAAATGATTAGTGGTATAGCATGTGCCTAAGGGCTGGAGACACCATCAGGAGGGATACACATACTGGGATATGATACAAGCTGCTGTGTAGCCATGGGGTCAGCCATTCAAGCACAGGATACACAGTAGATAACAGATAAGTACTACTATAGTTTATATAAACAAGCTGCTGTGTAGTCATGGGGTCAGCCATTCAAGCACAAGATACACAGTGCTCTTGACTACACAGCAGCTTGTTTATATAAACTATAGTAGTACTTATCTGTTATCTACTGTGTATCCTGTGCTTGAATGGCTGCCCCCATGACTACACAGCAGCTTGTTTATATAAACTATAGTAGTACTTATCTGTTATCTACTGTGTATCCTGTGCTTGAATGGCTGCCCCCATGGCTACACAGCAGCTTGTTTATATAAACTATAGTAGTACTTATCTGTTATCTACTGTGTATCCTGTGCTTGAATGGCTGCCCCCATGGCTACACAACAGCTTGTTTATATAAACTATAGTAGTACTTATGTTATCTACTGTGTATCCTGTGCTTGAATGGCTGCCCCCATGGCTACACAACAGCTTGTTTATATAAACTATAGTAGTACTTATCTGTTATCTACTGTGTATCCTGTTTTGAATGGCTGCCCCCATGGCTACACAGCAGCTTGTTTATATAAACTATAGTAGTACTTATCTGTTATCTACTGTGTATCCTGTGCTTGGATGGCTGCCCCCATGGCTACACAGCAGCTTGTTTATATAAACTATAGTAGTACTTATCTGTTATCTACTGTGTATCCTGTGCTTGAATGACTGCCCCCATGGCTACACAGCAGCTTGTTTATATAAACTATAGTAGTACTTATCTATCTACTGTGTATCCTGTGCTTGAATGGCTGCCCCCATGGCTACACAGCAGCTTGTTTATATACACTTTAGTAGGCTTTCTGAAAAAAACACGAGTGCAGAACAACAATACATTATATTTTCATTACACTAAAATACTTTTTTTTTGTTTCTGTTCCTTTAAAGTGAAAGTAACCTGGCAATGGCTTAGCTCCGCTGTCAACAGTCTGCATGTTTCTTTATAACGATTGGAGAGTTTTTATCTTTGGACTTTCCCCTAAATAGTATGTAACACTCAGAACATCATCGGTGCAGATCTGCAGTAATGGCTGTGGGTTGAAGGCTGCCATCTTGCTTACCTCAGTTGAGTCCATAGTGCCAACGTGCGCTGCCTTGATTTTCCATTGGTTAACCCGGGTGATGTCTATTGGGTAGAGTAGTGTTGTTTAGTTTTGTCCATGTTGGATTACAATAATGTCATTGAGCTGACTGGGGACCCGCATCTGGTCAGTGGACCTCCAGTTGGGCAGTTTCTTGGGTTAGTGTTAGATCCAGAGACACAAAAGTCATAGCGTTGCTCAATGTGACCCTGTTTGCAAATTGTTGAACTGTCTGTTGTGCTGCTAGTTGGCATGATAAGATGGCATGAGCCTGGTGATGGTCCTAACCAGTATGTGGGTCCTATGGATATTGCTTGGTTGTGCTGATGCACCTTGCACGCTGACTGGGTTCATCAACAGATGAATTGAAGAGGTTCACCGCTACTGCTGTTGACCCAAAACAAATGAAAAGTGGCCATAACATATATGGTCCTTGTGCTGTATGGGTGCAGCCCTCAAGGTTAGTCAGATAATTTGCTGGACTGGCCTGTGAGCACCTGCCTTATTGTTATTCTTCTTTATACTGTACATTGTGCCGAGTGTGAGTACCTTCATGCTTCCACCAATGATGTGGCCCTGGCAACACCCATAGGACCCCTATGATGAGCGGGAAGTATCCATGATGTTTCTGGATGAGGCTGCAGCCAACTGAATGCCCAGAGGGGTGGGGGACCAAGGTCGCCCTATGAGACAGTAGCTCATTTGTCCCCAAATCCTAGCGGTAGGAAGGAAAGGCACAGAAGTAGCTGGAGAAAGTTTTTCCAAACAAGCAATAAATATTTGTGGAACAAGTTTCCCCAGTACTTTGGTTTGAAGTGACACTTTGATGCGTAGGGTTCAGCTTTGAGTAAATTCTCCGGTGTTGCAGAATTTGATTGCTCTCCTCTGATCAGTTGTATTTGGTAACGTGTGATGGAAGGCTGAGTCCTGCTTGGCCTGATATAGATATTCAACCTTGTGCCCCCTGCTCAGACCATTTATGCCCTTGCCCCTTTGTGATTGGATATTGATGGTGCCAATAAATACTGTATAAGTGCATACAGATAAGGAAACTTTGTTCTAGGGTGGGACAGTTGGCAGTGCCAGTGCTTTATAAATACACAATACCAACCTGAGCTTTAGGAGAATGGGCACTCCTCTGTTCCTACTGAAAGGGATACTCATGATCTAAACACAGACATGGTCCTCCAGTAGAAATGTTGATATTCTAAAAATATTTCCTGGTGCTTAATTACTTTATATTTGCTCTGAGCAAGAAATACAGCGCAGAAGAATAGCCGTGGCCTATTGAAAGCTTTGCCATTGTCTCAGCAGGTAAAACTGTATTTTGGTCATGCCTTCTGATATAATTCAGCTCATTGTCAATGGTTATTATTGGCTTATTGTATTTTAGAAGCGACCGTTAAGGTGAGTGCTCCCAGGCTCATAGGTGAATGTGCATCGGACCATTTGCTAACAAACATGGTGGTGCATGTTGTCTCCTATGTGCTCCATGGGCAGTTGATTATATCATTGGCGAGAGCCTGTAAATCTCTTGCCTGTGCCTACATGAGCGGATACAATCAGCAACTAAATGGATTTACCAACATGTCTGGTTGAGGCGAGTTTAAGCGCATTTCAGTCTGAGCACACGGGCAGATGTTGCCCAGTCTGATTTACATGAGCCAAATGAGCTGACATTCTTTGTGAGGTGTGTGCCAAGCTGTGTGTGACTGCCAGGATTCCTGCATGTTTTGGAGACTTGAATTTGGTTCACGTCTTTTCCTGGTGTTTAAAGACTTCTATTTCTGGGATAAGTTTGATTTCATGGAGCTCACCAGCAGTTTCCACACCATTACCATTGGTAGTTTTCAGAAATCTGCCGCTTGCTCAGTTGGAACCTGCTCAGGCAGAAGAACTCTGGGACGCTTGCCATGAACCTTTGGAATAAGGCTATGGGCACGCAGGCTGCTGACTCCGGCTGTTGTTAGTCTGTGTATATTTTTTGGGCTGACCTAGAGTTTCGGATAAGACAGCAGACTGAAATATACAAGCAAATCCATTGTACCAAAGCCATTCTTGCTGTCATATCTAATGGCACATGAGTCTGTGGCATGTCCTGTGCCCAACCTTTATCTGTTTGGGCTGCTATTGTTGTGATTATGATGCCCCTTAAAGGAGAAGGAAAGCTGCAGAGGCATTTTATTGCCAATAGATTAGCTGCAATAGTGCAAGCTAGAATGCTATATTTTTTCTGTATAATGTTTTACAATACCTGAGTAGAAAGCTCTATAAACTCTGTTTGTTTAGGATAGCAGCTGCAGTATTAACATGGTGTGACATCACTTCCTGCCTGAGTCTCTCCCTGCTCTGGGCTCAGATTACAGTAGAGAAGGGAGGGGGGGGGAAGAGGAGCAAACTGAGCATGCTCTTGCCCAGGGCAATGAGGTTTAAGCTGAAGGCAGGAAGTCTGATACAGAAGCCCATGAGTACACAATAGAAAGAAATATGGTGTTTCTTTTGACAGGGGACTCAGAGCAGCATTACTTTGGGGGTTTACTGGTATATTTCGATGGACCTTTCTGATAAGGCTTACTTAGTTTTAACCTTTCCTTCTCCTTTAAGCTATAGGCACACAGGCTGTTGGCTGTTGTCAGTCTGTATATATTTGCTGAGAGAAGCAGATCTGCTTGGTGCCCCTGCTCCATCGATTTGAATCTAATCAGCCTGTGCGCAGTCACACTCCGTCGGAGGCCATCCCAAATACTTCTCTCAGCTTCAGCTCCGATGTGTGTGACCGCATACATACTGATCGGATTGAAATCAATGGAACAGGGGTGCTGAGCTTCTCTCAGCCTGCAAAATAGATAGTGTTATGAGCCATGGGAGACTGGCAGGGGTGTATTGACCACCAACGTTTTCCATGGTAGCAACAGACAAAAGCCCAATGTTCCATTAACCTGAAGCTGGCCAAAGACATTTGTATTTTAAGATGGCCATACACGCACCGATATTATCATATGGAATTCGGTGTCGTGTATGGTGGGAGACGAGCTCACTAATATCGGTAGAAGACTTTGATATCTGTTGGCTCATCGATTGGCCCAGCTGGGAAATTTTGAATGGATGCCTTTGCAGGCACCTGAAATTTGATTGTTAGTGCTGAATCATCAGATACAGGTAGAATTCTATTGTTTCTATATGTATATCTGACCATTCAGCTCTACACGTGTGTATTGGAACCAACAACCTTTCTTGGAAACATCTTTTCCAAGAAAGATTGTAATTTTACATCTATGACCAACCTTATTCTACTCAGATATCTGTTGTTTGTTTCAATGCAAAAAACTAAACTAAAACTACATTGCACTCCGTTCTAGCATTAACACTGTTTACACTGCAAATAATTCACTGTCACATGTCATTCCTGAACCAGCAAGTGTATTTAGTTGTAATATTGGTGTGTAGGTGCATCTCAGCTCATTTTGCCTGGTCATGTGATTTCAGAAAGAGCCAGCACTTTAGGATGGAACTGCTTTCTGGCAGCCTGTTGTTTCTCCTACTCAATGTAACTGAATGTGTCTCAGTGTGACATGGATTTTACGATTGAGTGCTGTTCTTAGATCTACCAGGCAGCTGTTATCTTGTGTTAGGGAGCTGTTATCTAGTTACCTTCCCATTGTTCTGTTGTTTGGCTGCTGGGGGGAAGGGAGGGGGTGATATCACTCCAACTTGCAGTACAGCAGTAAAGAGTGACTGAAGTTTATCAGAGCACAAGTCACATGACTGGGGGCAGCTGGGAAACTGACAATATGTATAGCCCCATGTCAGATTTCAAAATTAAATATAAAAAAAAAAGCAGTTTGGTCTTTTGAGACACAGATTTCAGTGCAGAATTCTGCTGGAGCAGCACTATTAACTTATTCATTTTGCCAAAAAAGAAAACCTTATCCCTTTAAATGTTGCTGTGTAAATGCAAGGAATTGTGTTGGAAGTTTGTTGTACACTGGCGGATATTGGTGCCGTTGGGGATCTTTATTTTGGAAGAGCAACACTATGTGATGTTAACATGCTGAAAAACCTATGAACCTCATTTGGGGAAACCCCTTACTAGTGCATGATGTGCCGTGGGACCTTATAAAGAGCAATCAGTGGATTGAGAAGAGAGCAAGAGAACATATGAAATAACTGTAGAATAACAAACCCCTTGTTGTGTTTTTGAGTCTCCCGTTGGGTCGTTCCCATCAGCATTGGAAGGGGTTTCTCTTTAAGGCAGTAACATTATGGAATTCCCTAGTGAGGCAGGTGATTACGCGCTGGAGGATGAGACGAATGTCTTGTAGTAATTGATCCACTCACCTTTAAAGGGGGCATAAATCACCTATGGTCAATAATATATGGAGTCTGATCTAAATGTGCCCTGAAGACATTTAAAAATGACTCCTTTATTGGATGTCCCCAAAGATCTACTCAGGGTTCTGTCTAACAAGAGGTGGCCATGTCCTAGCGCTCATCCCATTGTCTCGTTTGTGTTTGTCTATACAGGCTTGAGTGCCACTGACCAACTAAAGTCTTTGGTTTGGGGGTGCTTGGGTGCCGGCCAGATTACTACTAGATGCCCTGGTGCAGATAATGAGCCAGAACTCACTCCTAACCCAAGTAACCAATGAGAGAGGGTTACACCACAAACCTGCCAGTGTGAGAAGCCGAATGGGGAACAGGTGCAAATTAGGATATTTGTCCCACCAATACTAATGGTAGAACTGAGTGCATTGTAGCTTCTAATCCTGTGTGTGTGTGTGTGTCCTTAGGGCTCAAATTTGTCTTACTGACACTTTCCACTTCTCCCCCAGGCTACTGACTAACACTCCCCATTATGCAATGTTTCTTTCCTTTCAGCCCGATTACTCCATTCTAAGAAATAGCATTTGTTTGTGTCACTTCATATTTTGTAACAGGAAAGGTTCCATATACACATAATGTTTTGAGTCCGGAGATTTGGGGTGAGTGTTTATTTATGTCCTGGGTACCCCTGGAACTATAGCAGGGTGACACCCCAATGTTTCTATATATCTGTAACCTTGTTATGAGCTAAGGGGGCCCAGTCTGAAGTCAGTTAGGGGGAGATTTGGGGTGAGTGATTATTTGTACCCTGGGTACCCCTGGAACTGTAGCAGGGTGACACCCCAATGTTTCTATATATCTGTAACCTTGTTATGAGCTAAGGGGGTCCAGTCTGAAGGTCAGTTAGGGGGAGATTTGGGGTGAGTGTTTATTTGTACCCTGGGTACCCCTGGAACTGTAGCAGGGTGACACCCCAATGTTTCTATATATCTGTAACCTTGTTATGAGCTAAGGGGGCCCAGTCTGAAGTCAGTTAGGGGGAGATTTGGGGTGAGTGATTATTTGTACCCTGGGTACCCCTGGAACTGTAGCAGGGTGACACTCCAATGTTTCTATATATCTGTATCCTTGTTATGAGCTAAGGGGGCCCAGTCTGAAGTCAGTTAGGGGGAGATTTGGGGTGAGTGTTTATTTGTACCCTGGGTACCCCTGGAACTATATAGCAGGGTGACACCCCAATGTTTCTATATATCTGTAACCTTGTTATGAGCTAAGGGGGCCCAGTCTGAAAGTCAGTTAGGGGGAGATTTGGGGTGAATGATTATTTGTACCCTGGATACCCCTGGAACTATAGCAGGGTGACACCCCAATGTTTCTATATATCTGTAACCTTGTTATGAGCTAAGGGGGTCCAGTCTGAAGGTCAGTTAGGGGGAGATTTGGGGTGAGTGGATATTTGTACCCTGGGTACCCCTGGAACTATAGCAGGGTGACACCCCAATGTTTCTATATATCTGTAACCTTGTTATGAGCTAAGGGGGCCCAGTCTGAAAGTCAGTTAGGGGGAGATTTGGGGTGAATGATTATTTGTACCCTGGGTACCCCTGGAACTATAGCAGGGTGACACCCCAATGTTTCTATATATCTGTAACCTTGTTATGAGCTAAGGGGGCCCAGTCTGAAAGTCAGTTAGGGGGAGATTTGGGGTGAATGATTATTTGTACCCTGGGTACCCCTGGAACTATAGCACTATATGACCAACACATTAGTTTTTTAGAGCTGTGTGTGCCGGGCCTGGAGCAGCTGCATGTGTGTCAGTTAAATAGTAAACCATGTAAATGTGTGCGAGTGATGCGACTGGCCCTATAAATGTCCATTAATACACAAGGTCACGTCCTGCTCATCTCAATGTTTCATATGGATAAAAGGGACATTACGCTCATTAATTATACATTATGAAAGCAAGGTGACCTTTGTGCTGAGTAAAAGGAGTATTCCCATGTCTGAGACATCATTAACCGAGAGGCAATTTACCTTAACCTGAACTTCTAGTTTGGTGTCAGTGTGGGCCTCCCAGTGTTTTGGGTTCTGTTTGCAAATCAGGGGGCAGGGCATGATTTATCCTTTGAAGGTGGGAAGCCAAGGCAGTTTGTCACTGGTCTTTCATTTTGTTCTCATTTAACAAAAAGGTTCTAGTTTGTACTTGATTCCTCCAGACACCGACAACCTTGCAGGGAAAGCTGACGACTTGCATTAAGCTCATACTCCCTTACATGTAATTTATAGACCAGTGATCCCCAACCAGTGGCTCGTGGGCAACATGTTACTTGCCACTCCCTTGGATGTTGCACCCAGTGGCCTCAAAGCAGGTCATTATGTCTGAGTTCCGGGCTTTAGGTGGCCATAGACTTAAGGTGGCCATACACGGGCCGATAAAAGCTGCCGACAGTCCGTGTTGATCTCGATCGTATGGGACAAAAAATCCCGTCGGATCGCGGCCGCATCTGTTCGTTGATGCGGTCCCACGATCCGACCACCCGTTAGGCAGCGTTAGGATCCGATCGTTGGGCCCTAGGGCCCACGATCGGATCAGCCCGATATTGCCCACCTCAAGGTGGGCATATCAGAGGGAGATCCACTCGTTTGGCGACATCGCCAAACGAGCGGATCTCTCCATGTATGGCCACCTTTAGAGATCCGCTCATTTTGCCAAACGAGCGGTTGTTTCCCTGATATGCCCATATTGAAGTGGGCAAAATCGGGCTGATCTGATCGGATCATAATGCATCTGAAACAGGCGATCTTATCGCAGGACAGATGTGACCGCGATCCGACAGGATTTTTTAACCTGCCCGATCGAGATCTGGCCGACTTTCTGCCAGATATCGATCGGGGAAGCCCGCCAGATGGTCCCACACACAGGCCAGTAAGCTGCCGACTCTATGGGGGCCTTTAGAGGCAAGTTTTGGTTGTATAAAACCCAGATGTACTGCCAAACAGTCTCCTGTAGGCTGCCATTCCACATAGCGCTACCAATCGCCAATCACAGCCCTTATTTGGCACTACCCAGGGACTTTTTCATGTTTATGTTGCTCCCCAAGTCTTTTTTGCATTTGAACGCGGCTCACAGGTAAAAAAAAAAAAAATGGCGACCCCTGTTATAGGGTATGGCTATCGCTGATTCTGAGATGTAAGTGTAATGTCCTCAAGCTGCGCCAGCACCCTGGTTCCTTGGCCTTTACAGAAGTGATGTGCAGGTTGGCAAAAAGTAAAACCACTCCCAACACCCACCCTGACCCAGAAAGGCCCCTTTGTTTATAGATTTGCACCTGACCTGCCTAGCTCTGACATCATAAAAGGGGGTGGGGCAGGATGGGTGTGCACCTATAAATAGAGGCTGCTGGAGGCAGAAGCCATAAGGGTAAGGTCACGGGCAGGGAGAACAGAAGGAAAAAGTCCCTCAACCCGAAAATCTTTTGTGGAAATAGTCCTGAACTTGCCAGGGTACCCCATCATTGAGAAGTCTAGCCGATTCCGACCACTTGTCTGTGGCCTGAAATGGAAATGAGTGGCTCGGAATTCCCCGTTTCCGGCACAGTATAAAGTGGGATGGCACAGTGGCTGAGCCTCCATGTACAGTACTGCGCTCTCTACATGAAACTGTTACTGCTCATAGATTTATCTCCATACTAAGAATGGCTTCTGCTTATGTTGTTTCAGCTACTTGCCCTGAGCAATTCCTCCTCGGTGTACGTTTACTTTTGCAACAATTTACTCCTTTCTCTATCAGCTGAATTACACCTATGGAGAAACTCTGCAGGTGCCATAAGCTTGCTGGATGAGCAGGTCTTAACTTAAAGGTGAACCACCCATTTAGGAGTAAACATTTAGTATGTTATAGAATAGCTGATTCTAAGCAATTTTTCAATTGGTCGTCATTTTATTTTTTGTTTTTTTTAATAATTTGCCTTCTTCTTTTGTCTCTTTCCAGCTTTCAAATGGGGAGGGTCACAGACCCCATCTAAAAAAAAACAAATACTCTGTAAGGCTACAAATGTATTGTTATTGTTACTTTTTATTACTCATCTTTCTATTCAGGCCTCTCCTATTCATATTCCAGTCTTTTATTCATATCAATGCATGGTTGCTAGGGTAATATCAACCCTAGCAACCAGATGCTGAAAATGCAGATTAGAGAGTCACTGTATAAAAGCTAAATAATGCAAAAACCGCAAATAACAAAAAATGAAAACTTTTCAACAATTTCAAATTGTTTCAGAATATCCCTCTCTACATTATACTACCAGTTAATTTAAAAGGGAACAAGGGATTCTGTCGTGATTTTTATGGTGTCGTTTTTATTTCTACACTGCAAATAATTCACTCTACAATATAACATTTAATTTCTAACCCAACAAGTGTATATTTTTAGTTGTAATATTGGTGTGTAGGTGCATCTCAGGTCATTTTGCCTGGTGATGTGCTTTCAGAAAGAGCCAGCACTTTAGGATGGAACTGCTTTCTGGCAGCCTGTTGTTTCTCCTACTGAATGTAACTGAATGTGTCTCAGTGGGACCTGGATTTTACTATTGAGTGTTGTTCTTGTATTTACCGGGCAGCTGTTATCTTGTGTTAGGGAGCTTCTATTTGGTTAATGGGCTTCTGGGGGAGAAGGGAGGGGGTGATATCACTCCAACTTGCAGTACAGCAGTAAAGAGTGATTGAAGTTTATCAGAGCACAAGTCGCATGACCGGGGGCAGCTGGGAAACTGACAATATGTCTAGCCCCATGTCAGATTTCAAATTAAATATAAAAAAATCAGTTTCTCTTTTGAGAAACGGATTTCAGTGCAGAATTCTGCTGGAGCAGCACTATTTGGGAAAAAAAAACAGGTTTTCCCATGACAGTATCCCTTTAAGGCTGATATAAGCTGTCCACAGCTTATTGGGCCCTCTGACAAGCTTCCCCCGGTCGATATTTGACCGAAAATTGTCCAGATGTTAATTGTACAGGTTTAAAAAATCCCACTGGACGGAGGACTGCGTTGGTCTGTTGATGTGGTCCTTGGCCCGACTGCCTGTATTATAGGTCTTGTGATCCGATGGTTGGGCCCACAATCGGATCAACCCGAGACCGTATTATAATTAATTCATTCATTGTATTTTAATTTGAACCCGTATGGTTAGTCCGATCTTTGCAATGATCCTACTTTGATTGCTTCTTCCATAGTCAGGCACACTTGAGAGTGGTCAGTAGCAGTGCACATGATTTTGTCGAAGGAGCGATCAAGAGAAAACTTTGGGCGACTTCGGAAAACGAAGCGGTCAGAGTGCCATCCCGCTGGCGATTAGATTCTAGCTGGCGGGAGGCAGTTCTGGGAGATCAGTCGCCCCAAAGAAGAGGAGATTTGTCTCAGTGCCACTAATCTCCCCAAATCTGAGCGTGTGCCCTGACCCTCAGAAGCACCACTGGAACATCTGAGTAAATATCTCCATAATTATGAGGTGGGAGATTAAGGGTAGGACTACACAGACGTTTTCGGGAAGGTTCCGACGCGCTGCAACAAAACGCCAGCGTCAAATCGCATGCAACAGAAATAAGGTAAGTGAACGCATTGTTGGATGGTGTCGCTGTGTTGATCCGACGCGTCACGACTGTCTGATGCAGATGCTGCAACGCTGCGACTTCAGCCGACATTTCCATTACTTACCTTATTTCTGTGGCATGCGATTTGACGCCGGCGTTTTGTTGCAGCGCGTTGGATCGAGCTGAAAATATCCATGTAGTTCTTCCCTAAAGGGAGTGCTATGGGGGGGGGGAGGGGGATAGGTAATTAAATCGTTGCAGAAGTGCATAAAAACCAGGAAGATTTGGGCAACACAAGGAGTGGTTCTCCATCACATAAATATAAATAAGGTGACTGATAGAGGGACCTGTTAATCATATGGGACAGGCTTCAGCCCCCCACATCATTTCATTGGGACACAAAGCTGTTGTTTGTTTCTGTGGTGCAGCCATTGGCCTGCGCTAGCTCCAGCTTCTTCCCCCTCCACCAGCTTGTAACTAATTGTAGCAGAATAAATAGCTTCCATTGTTCTCTATGAAGCCTGCCACATGGACTGGAAAATTGCAGCACCGACTGCCACTACACTGCGTAAATGCAGCCGATAATATTTGATTCACTACATGGTTGGAAAATGGTAGTTTGGCACAAATAAATGATATTGGTGTGAATGATTAAAGATCCTTCAAGTCAGATCTGTAAGATTTTGCCCATGAGAGATTAAGTTGCTTGAAATTCTAGGAAATAAAAATAAAACCACACCGTTAAATCTCAAGCAATTGTAGTTGCTGAGTAATCGTTGAAGACGTTAAGCTACTCATCCCAGCTGCTGCAGAAGTTAAAGGGGAAATATGACATGTCCGGTTTTTTTTTCCTAAGAATTTTATTATTTATATTATTACGTAAATATGTCCTGGTAGCTGCTGGTGCTAAATGTGAGATGGGCTGCTGGTGTTTTAAGGGAAGTTTGTGGTTGGGCTGAGTAGTTGCATTGTTGCCTGGCCGTGGGTCAGAGGACAGTGAGTGCAGCGCAGGCGTTGGGCAAGAGATGTGTTGCAACTTTATTCCACGACTCTTTTTCAGCCCTGTACTGTACCTTTAAAGGAGAAATCAACCTGTGGGGAAAAAAAACCCTACCCCCCCCACCCCAGGTAGCCATCCCTCCTTCCTCCCTCCAGGCTAATTACCCCCCCCCCCCCCCGGGAGATGCCCCATACTCCATATTTACCCTTGGCGCAGATTCTTCCAGGGAAGTTCCACGCCTCCATGTTCCGGCTCCTCGGTAAGCTGACTGCGAGATTGGTATTTCTGTGCATGCGCAGTTGGAGCAGTTTGCCGGCTTGTGACAGCTGCGCATGCGCGGAATTACACGGAAATTGTCGATCTCTCAGTCAACTTAGAGAGGACACAAAAGATGGACACGTGGAACTTCGCTGGAAGAATCTGCGATGAGAAGTCACTTCTGGTTTTCGTGGTTCCGGCCTAAAATTAGGGCACTGCTGGTAGGTTTCAGGAGCAGGAAGAGGGGGGGGGATTTATAAAGGCCCATGGGTTCGGGACCTGCAGGGTACCAATTTTTGGCGGGTAACCCACAGCTACCCCGACCCACTGCAGACTCTATCCACGATTCCGGTGCCTCCTGTTAAGCTGGCCATACACGGGCGGCTAAACGCTGCCGACAGATCGTGTCGACTGCTTATTGGCCCGTGTATGGAGCCCTCCGACAGGCTTCCCCGATTGATATCTGGCCGAAGGTCAGGCAGATGTCAATCGGACAGGACTAAAAATCCCGTTTGATCACGGCCACATTTGTTCGTTGATGCGACCCCGTGATCCGACCGCCCCTTCGTTATGATCCAATCGTTGGCCCCTAGGTGGGCATATTGGGGAGAGATCTGCTCATTTGGCGACATCCCCAAACGATCGGATGTCTCAGTGTATGGCCACCTTAAGGCTGCTCTGTAAGACCAGTTGGATATGGGAATGTGTAGTCTCTTCATGTAGCATTAAGCTGGCCATAGATGTTGAGATTTTTAAAAGATCAGATCCTCATCGTGAGACCACGATTTTCTCGGAACGATCGTACGAATTGACCATCAACTAAAAAGACCAATTTGGCAGGAAAACAAAGGGGAGCTGCTTGGCCCTGCAAACATAGATACATTGCACTGGGACCGACACAGATTTTTTGACCTGGCCGATCAATTTCCTGACGGATGTCGGGCATAACATCGTAAGATGTAAGATCGTTCGAATCCCACTAACCGCACGATAATTTCGAAGGATTGGTCGGACTTCCCTAAAATCGGTCGTTTGGCAAGAAGAATCGTCGCGTCTATGGGGAGCTTTAGTTATAGCAGTTGCTGGATGTGGATGGCTGCCGAGGCAAGTGGTTTTCTTTCTGGGATTTAGCCCAGGGCACATGGTACATTCCATTGATTGTGCTTAGGCCACAGTGTGTAGGCTCTTCACTTGCCCAGGGCTACCCAATCCCATTGTGTGCTCTTTCTCCGTGCCAAGTGAACCAGCAGTTCCGGCTGCATAGGGGCCATCAGCAGGGCAACACTTTGAGGCCGTCCTTATGTGAACCTGGGTGTGTAAATGTTTAATACATTGCAGGAGATCCCTTTGCTAATAAAAATCATGTTCAGTCATGCGCTTCTGTTGTACAAACATGCGACGTCTACCCCTGTTATACTATTGTCTTATTATAACCCTGTTCATTAACACAACAATCAAAATATTGCAACATACTTGTATTTAATATATGACTACCTGTGGAACAAAAAGCTCTTATTTGTTAAAGGGGAAACCAACCCTAAAGCTCTTTAGTCATTATTAGGGATGGCCTCATTTTTTTGCCTTGTTTCAACGAGGAAATGACGCCCATAGACTTGTGTGGTGTTGTGAGTCAACATAAAAATGAAGCGCATCAAAAAAAGTTTGTCGCACGTCAAAAAATTTTTGCCGTCCCATAGACTTTAATGTGCGTCGCCGATGGCGAATTTTTGGCGAAACAAAATGGGTCAAATTCACCCAAGCCTAGTCATTATGAAGGGAAATGTATTGGGAAAAGAACATGTTGTGTAACATAAACCTCAGTTTTGCCCCAGTAACGGTCTATTTAGTAAATATCTCTGCCTTGGTGTTTCTGTATAGTTTCCATGTTCGTTAGGGGTGGGGAGGGCAATCCCCACCCCTTTTTGTCACAAAACAAAGAAGTAAAAAAAGAGGTAAAACCTTTTTGTCACAAAACAAAGAAGTAAAAACAGGTTTCCCCTTCCTAATTTGCATATGCAAATTAGGATTTGGTTCGGTATTCGGCCGAATATTTCGCAAAGGATTCAGTCTATGGGCGGCATCCCTATGGGATATACACCCAAAAAGTCTGCCTGATGCAAGAAAATATTATTCTAACCCCTAAATATATATCCTGCAGCGGGTCGGGTACCCGCACATAAAAAGCACGTACCCTGCGGGATGAGGGTAGGATTTTCGGGTGCGGGTATAGATGCGGGTTGCGGGTCTCATCTATATTTCTTATCTTATGTTATATTGTCTATATTTTACTCCTTTTAAGATTTTTCTGTCTCCGCCTACTTTTGATGATGCCACTTCTGGTTTGCAGCAACAGCACTTCCTGTTTAATGTTGGCCGGCGGGTTTGCAGATAAGGCAGTTGTGGGCCAGGGTTGGGTAGCGGATTCAAGTGGGTAAATATGCGGGTCCGGGTCTCAAAAATTGATTTCGCTTGTGTCTCTTTTTCTTCTCTGATGCTTGTACCCAGGTAGCAGAAGCGTGCAAGGCATTATGGGAAAGGAGACTAGGCTGGTGCATACCTCCCAACATTTTGGAAGTAAAAAGAGGGACAAAATTTTTTTTCCGCATGCAGCGCAGCAATTTGTTGACCACACCCCTTTCTGTGGCCACACCCCCTAATTACCATGTTTGTTTTACAAAATTAGGCAGTTTATGAAAGTTTGAAAATATTTCTCCTTATCTGAACTGTGTTTTTGAGTCTCAAAATTGTTACAAAGTATCTTATTTGCACCTGTTAGCTGTTCTGGGCTCTCTGCTAAAAGCCAATTAAGTGAGAAACTTTGTTTCTTTTTCTGGCTGTTCAGTGCAGAGAAAAGAGGGACTTTCCAGTAAAATGAGGGACTGCGGGATGAGCTGTCAAAAAAGGGACAGTTGGGAGGTATGCTGGTGGGAGACCTGAGTCCTGCTATATTGTCTCAAGATTCAGAGCCTAGTCTGCAGGAAGGGGCAGAGGAAAAATGCTGCTACAATTACAAAAAAATTAAAGGGGAAGTAAAAGTTTTTGCATAGTGTTTACAGATTGAATTGGAAGCAGCTTCCTTATCCAGCCATGACACCCACTTTCCACTTTCCTGCAGCGGTTCTGACCTCACTCGCAGAGAAATCTGTGCTCTATAGAGGCTTCATTGCCTAAAGTATATGGAAATTTTGGAAATCTTTGTTTTATCCACTGGAAGAGAGCCAGGGTACTGTTTTTAACCCCCCTCCCCTAAAATAATATATTTGTATTGAGAAATTGCAAAATATCTATAAAAAAAAACCTTTTTTGTTTGGACGTTACCAACAGGAACAGGGATGGTACAGTAGAACTGTAACTTGTGTTCCAGTAAACTCCTTTAGTCTCTTGCCAAAGCTGCTTACATTTTATTCATTGGAAGAACCCTGATGTATCGCTGCAGGTCTGGGGAGAATTTGTAGCAGATTCAGAACCCAAAATGGTCATCAGCCTCATCCCTCCAGACCAAAGCCTGGTCACTGCACTTATTGCTTGATCTCGAGGCACAGACAAGATATATAGTGAATAAAGTACCCCCTCTTGTAAAATATAAGGATATTATAAGTTACCGAGGAGTTTCATGACCATATAAAAACACGAGGCCGAAGGCCGAGTGTTTTTATACAGGTCATGGAACTCCGAGGTAACTTCTAATATCCTCATATTTTACAACTGGGGGTACTTTATTAATTATAATACACAAATTTTAGTGAGTCATGTGACAGAAATTACATCACTACTCACCGTTTATAACTGATGACATCACTACTCACCGTTTATAAGGATATAATTTACAGGATATTCATGGCTTTTGTGTATTATATAGATTTATAGACCTAGCCAAGGGCACAAATGAGATTCAGCTCTATGGGAGAGTGTGGGTATAAAATATATATTACATATTCTGTACTCTTGATTATTGTGTCCCATATATGTGTATACATTTACAGTTTCAGCAAACAACCATGCATTGATTTGAATAAGAGACTGGAATATGAATAGGAGAGGCCTGAATAAAAAAAAAATGGGGAATAAACAATAGCAATAACAATATTTTTGTAGCCATCTTTTTTAGATGGGGTCAGTGACCCCCATTTAAAAGCTGGAAAGAGTCAGATGAAAAACTAAATAAACAATGAAGAACAATGGAAAAGTTGCTCAGATTTTTAAAAAAACAAAAATCGTTTGTATAGAAGACATATGTAACTTTAAAATAGCAAAGTTTTTTTTAAAAAATAATTTACCGACACTCCGCTTCAGAAACGGTGACAGGGAGACGATTTCTCCTCCCTGCCTTCT
Source organism: Xenopus laevis (assembly GCF_017654675.1). Taxonomy (NCBI): domain Eukaryota; kingdom Metazoa; phylum Chordata; class Amphibia; order Anura; family Pipidae; genus Xenopus; species Xenopus laevis. Next base: position 3,314,962 of record NC_054382.1, on the reverse strand, counting down.
ATAGGAGATAGCCAGGGAAGAGAAATAGGGCGCCGCACGATGGATCATCGCCCTTTCGGCTTTTCTGAAGAGGAGCGCAAACGGAGTTTCTGTAAATTATGTTTTAATAAAGACTTTCTGATTTTAAAGTTACATATGGCTTGGTGTCTTTTTTTCGTTCAATACTACGATTTAAAAAAAAAAAAATTGTTGTTACTGGTCCTTTAAAGAAAAAGTGGCGTCTGATTTAGTGATACAGTGTACTCTTAGAGCAGAGACAGACAAGATGATTCGGGGAGTTTAGTTGCCCGGCGACAAATCGCCTCTTCTTCGGGCGACGAATCTCCCCAAACTGCCTCCCCGCTGGCTAGAATCTAAATCTCCAGCAGGAGATGGCACTCAGAGAGCTTCGTTTTCGGAAGTCGTTTGGTGACTAATCTTCCCGAATCTTCGGGTTTTTTTACTTTATGCTTGAATTCTCCTTTAAGGGCATGGGCACATGGGTTTTTACTCTGCAGTAGTAGCACATTATTTTTTAAAACGGCCAACTCCTGCATAAATATGCTAAGAGTTTACAAGCTTAAAGAGGACCTGTCACCTTGAGACATGAGTAATATATAGCTTTCCCTCCTTAGTTAAACCCTTTAGTCAGCTGTTTTTGTCTATATCCGAAACAGATTAGAAAATATCCTACATGTAAAAAGTGTTTCATAGGCGCTGCCATCTTGAAACAGGACCCCTTTGTGTTTTGTGTGTGGGCTGAGCCAAACTGCCAAATCTCATGCATGTCTAGTCATAGAGTAAACTCTGTGATAGAGAAATGTAGGGCTATGGCGAGAATGCCCACTTTAAAGAGCATTCTTTTGGTTGATCAATATATGCCTCAGCAGAAATAAGACATAAATTATTGCTTATGTTTTTGTTGTGTTGTGTACATTTTTTCTTCAGGTATATTATGAAGTGAGACAGTAGCACTTGCATTGTAGCTAAAGTGACTACTGGTAGCTGTCCAACTACGAATATTAGTAAAAACTAGGAGCAGCTGGAAAATGAGAGGAGAAATGTAGGTATTTATTCCCAAAGCCAAATATAGTGTAAGTGACCTGAAATAATGCCTCATCAAGCCTTTTCTAAATAATCATCAGATAATCCCTCAAACCAGTGGAAGGCAGAATCTTCAGTTAATGAAAACGTATTTATTTTCTTATTTTCATTTGCCTGTGATTGCATGTGGGGGGTTGGTTACTCATGGAGTTGCACCTATAAGGCAGGTCAACAGAACTCAGACACACACACACTCAGGCACATACTCAGACACACACACACTCAGGCACATACTCAGACACACACACACTCAGGCACATACTCAGACACACACACACTCAGGCATACACACACTCACAGACTCAGGGATACACACTCAAACACACAGAGGGGGATACTCAGGGATACACACTCAAACACACAGAGATACTCTAACACACACACACACACACAGAAATGCACATCACAGGCACATGTTTCACAAAAGACTGACCATTAAATCAAGGTGAACAGTCACTAACAGAGCACTCCATAGCGTAGCCTTATCAAGTCTCTAAAATAAATAAACAAAGTACTGTTCACATTTCACAAAAGCCAGACCATTAAATCAAAGTGAACAGACATGAACAGAGAGGTCTAACATAAATAAAATAAGTATGATTCAGTCTGTCCTGCACGCCAAATACAGACACGAGTTCCAGCTAGAGGACTCAGGGCAAACGCTGTCGGAGTTTCCTGCTGCCTTATCTTTCTCCTCCGTGCGGGAGGTGAAATCTCACGAGATTTATAGTTTTTCCCTTGAGGCTTTGCGTGCCGACTTTCAGAAAGTCGCACTGGTAGAGTCTCGTGCACTCTTTGAAAACACTGCATTAGTTACATTTATTCAACAAAAAGATGCTGTTATGTGAGTATTTATAACTCTTTAATTATAGTCCTACTGTCAGCAAAAAAGTGACAGGTTTCCTTTAAGCAGTGGCACACTAACCATGCACTGATTTGAATAAGAGACTGGAATGTGAATTGGAGAGGCCTGAATAGAAAGATAAGGAATAAAAAGTAACAGTACATTTGTAGCCTTAAAGAACATTTGGCTTTTAGATAGGGTCAGTGACCCCTGTTTGAAAAATGTAGTCAGAAGATGAAGAAAAATCGTTCAAAAATCTATAAAAAAATAAACCAGGCTAATTGAAAAGTTTCTCGGAATCAGCCATTGTATAATATAATTAAAGGGATCCTGTCATCGGAAAACATGTTTTTTTCCAAAACGCATCAGTTAATAGTGCTACTCCAGCTGAATTCTGCACTGAAATCCATTTCTCAAAAGAGCAAACAGATTTTTTTATATTTAATTTTGAAATCTGACATGGGGCTAGACATATTGTCAGTTTCCCAGCTGCCCCTGGTCATGTGACTTGGAGAGAAATGCTTTCTGGCAGGCTGCTGTTTTTCCTACTCAATGTAGCTGAATGTGTCTCAGTGGGACCTGGATTTTACTATTGAGTGTTGTTCTTAGATCTACCAAGCAGCTGTTATCTTGTGTTAGGGAGCTGCTATCTGGTTACCTTCCCATTGTTCTTTTGTTTGGCTGCTGGGGGGGAAAGGGAGGGGGTGATATCACTCCAACTTGCAGTACAGCAGTAAAGAGTGATTGAAGTTTATCAGAGCACAAGTCACATGACTTGGGGCAGCTGGGAAACTGACAATATGTTTAGCCCCATGTCAGATTTCAAAATTGAATATAAAAAAATCTGTTTGCTCTTTTGAGAAATGGATTTCAGTGCAGAATTCTGCTGGAGCAGCACTATTAACTGATTCATTTTGGGAAAAAAATGTTTTCCCATGACAGTATCCCTTTAAAGCTGACCCCCTGTAAATACATACACACATGCAGTTTGTGCTGTGACTGCTGGGCCAGTGGAATGCAGAAAGGAGTGAGTAGATAATTAAAATGCTGCAGGAGGGAGCAGCCCCGTTGATTTCAGGCCTCTGCTTGTGACGGTATAACAATAGCTGAGCAGCTGTAGCCTCTTTCCTCCCTTCATAAACTGCTGACGGTGAGAGGTAGGTGTGTCTCAACTCTCACTCCCAACTCTGTGCCAGACTCACATAACAGCAGCCGAATTGTCTGTAATTAATGCTTCATCTTCCTTTTCATAAATCAACATTCTCACTGCCGTGTTGGCTCTGGCCTGCAGTGTGAGGAACATATCAAGCACCAGCCTCACATCCAACACATCATGTTAATCACATTTATGTCCCAGGGAATCCGTGTGCCGCTCTCGTTGGCTCCTTTATAAACTGTCATTAATTCAGCAGCCATATGGCAGAAGCCACGTGTCCTCATGAGCAAGTCAGTGGCTCTTGTTAGCCAAACAGGCCTGTAATGATAGATGGCCACACTTTTGCTAGGAGTTTTATGGCTGCTGCTTGCCCAAGGGATCCGTATCATGTGACTTGCTGACGTGCCTTGTATTATATCATTGGCCCATGGATTGGTATAAGCAGGAAAGTGCTGTTATTTAACTGGTAGACCCTCTGTCAGGAGCAAGCGTGTGATTGGTGGCTGCTCAGACATAAGACTGCTTGTGCAGTTGTTGGGGCCCTGTAGTGTATTTTTGCCAGAAAACCCTAAAATGTTGCTTTTGTTTTTTTCAGGTTAAGCCAGCGTGCGGATTGGCGGTGGGCCATGGAGAGGGCAGCCATTATCTGTCGCTGGACCTGGTTACAGGCGCAGGTGTCGGACCTAGAGTTTCGGATAAGACAGCAGACTGAAATATACAAGCAAATCCGTTGTACCAAGGTAAGTGATTCCTGCTGTGATATCTAATGGCATGTCCCGTGCACAACCTTTATCTGCTTGGGCTGCTATTCTTGTGATTATGATGCCCCTTAGGCTAAGGGCACACAGGCTGTTGGCTCCGGCTGTATATTTTTTGGGCTGAGAGAAGCAGATCTGCTCGTGCTCCTGCTCCATTCATTTTAATCTGATCAGCCTGTGTGCGGTCACACAGAGAAATACTCCTCTCATCTTCAGCTCCGCTTTGTGTGACCGCACACAGGCTGATCAGATTAAAATGAATGGAGCAGGGGCACTGAGCAGATCTGCTTCTCTCAGCCCAAAAAATACACAGCCGGAGCCAACAGCCTGTGTGTCATATCTTTATCCAGATATGCACAGGAGAAGTCAAATAAAGTGTGTACAGCTGGAACTATATTGTGGTGAATAAAGGCACATCTTGCAGCAGAACTCAACGCCTAATGTTCGTTCACATTTTTTTTATTTGAGATCTTGCTGTGGATGGGAGGAAAGGAAAAAGATAAGTAATTGTATTCATAAGGCAACTATTATGGCAGCTCTACACTATAGATGCACAGGGGAAGGCTTTAGGACCCAGTAAGATGAGCATTTTGTCTATAAGAAGCAGTTAAAGAGGTAGTTCGCCTTTTCTGGCTCTTTCCAGCTTTCACTGATCCCATCTAAACAAAAACAAATGCTCTGTAAGGCTACAAATGTATTGTTATTGCTGTTTTTTCTTACTCATTTTCCTGTTCAGGCCTCTCCCATTCAAATTCCAGTCTCTTATTCAAATCAGTGCATGGTTGCTAGGGGAATTTTGAACCTTGCAACCAGATTGCTGAAATTACAAACTGGAGAGCCGCTGAATAAGAAGCTAAATAACTCAAATTCACAAATGTAAAACCCCTTTAAAATGAAAGTAGGCCTGCAAACAGCTTTTCACGCAGAGAATATTTGCTAATGGCCCTCCTTGCATGTCCTGGAGAGGTGCGTCTGATCACATCCACATGTGAGGCCATCGGCCTCATTAACCAAATGCTTCTTTGAGAACATTGTTGCAGTTGGCCGGTATTGCACAATATCTGACTGGCTAACATATGTGTGTCAGCTCTTTGCTTAATATGCTGTTGCCTTACTGACACCCACAAAGGTGAAAACTCTGACCTCCATTAAGCTTTCCACATACTCCCAGAATTCCTAGATAGGATATGACACATTGTCCACAAGCTGAATTATCCACCAGTGGAAAACTTGAGCAACTGATACCAGGAACCAAAATAACATAATGGTGATTCTAATGTGCAGGTCACATGAACCCAGAAACGATTACTCTAGAAATTGCACATCATTAAAGGAACAGTTCAGTATACAAATAAAAACTGTGTAAATAGACTGTGCAAAATAAAAATGTATCTAATATAGTTAGTTTGCTAAAAATGTAATGTATAAAGGCTGGAGTGACTGGATGTGTAACATAATAGCCAGAACACTACTTCCTGCTTTTCAGCTCTCTTGGTTTCCACTGATTGGTTACCAGGCAGTAACCAATCAGAGACTTGAGGGGGGGCACATAACTGTTTTGAATCTGAGCTGAATGCTGAGGATCAATAACAAACTCACTGAACAGTTATGTCCCATGTGGCCCCCCTTATAGTCACTGACTAACTCAGAGTTAGAGAGATCAAAAGCAGGAATTAGTGTTCTGTTATGTTACACATCCAGTTAGAGTCCGGCAGCAGATCAGGTACCCAAGAGTTAACAGGAAAACAAAGGGGAGGATTTTCAGGTGCGGGTCGGGTTGTGGGTCTCATCTAAATTTCTTATCTTATGTAATATTGTCTATATTTTACTCCTTTTAAAAACTTGTTTCTGTCCCTGCCCACTTTTGATGACGTCACTTCCTGTTTGGTGGTTGCGGATAAGCCAGTTGCGGGTCCGGGATAGCGGATCAAAGTGGGAAAATATGTGGTTTGGGTTGCGGGTTCGTGTCTGGGTCTAGAAATTGGTTCTGCGCAGGACTCTACATCCAGTCACTCCAGCCTTTATACATTACATTTTTGGCTAACTAACTATATCGGATACATTTTTTATTGTGCACAGCCTATCTATTTACCCAGTTTATATTTTTATACTGACCCTAGGGTCCGATACGGGTGGTCAGATCGCGGGGCTGCAAACACGCACAGTTGGCCACGATCCAATGGAATTTTTGTAACCTGCCGAATCAAGAGGCCAGATATCGATCGGGGAAGCCCGTCGGATGGCCCCAGACACGGGCCAATAAACTGCTGACTCGGTCTGTCGGCTGCTTTTATCGGCACAAGTATGGGGGCCTCACTGTGTCGGTGGCCAAATCAGATAAAGATCCACTTGTTGCCAAACTCACACCAGCTTTACCTGGGACCAGTTTGACTTTGTGGAATCAGCTGTGACCACTGGGCTGGAAAACACTGGATCACCCCGTGTGCCGGTGCCTGAGGCTCAATGACTGGGCAGGGCTTTGTTTAGACAACAGGTGAAAGCTGGCAGAGCAGATAGTAAATACACTGCAATACTAACACACCACTGCTGCATTTTCGCATTTACACAATTGAATACGTGTAAGGCCATTAAATGCCATTTTTTCCTCCCCCTTTGAAAATAGGGAAATAGGCAGACATGGCTGGGGTGCAACTATTAGTAGGAAAGGTTTATTTACGAGTTTTTTTCACAGTGGTGGGAATTCTGTTTTACACACGGTGGGATTGTTTCGAGTTGGAAATATAGAACATTTTGTTCTCTCCGCATAATTTTCATCTGTAATGTTCCTGCCATTAACCAAGCGTTACTGTGCCCGTGACCTCCCAGCAGCTCCATGGTAACAAGCCCAAGGCCTATTGTACGGATACCGAATGTACCAAAACAGGCGCTTGTCACCTCAAACACGGGGGAAACTCAAAGATTTGCCTTCTGCTTCCCAGAATTCACAGCTACTTTTATTATATATGTAATTGTTCTGCCTCTGCCGGATCTGGGTGCAGACACACAGACTAGATTTCGGCAAAACATGAATACTCGCTTATTTCACTGCCAAAATCCTCTTGGTGTGCCTGGTGAAACGTAGCCAGCAGAGAAACACCCAGTATACCCTCAACCATGGACTTTGGCGGAAGTGCTTAAGTACAGCTACTACAGGATGTTTTTGGCCTGGAAGACCTCTGTTTTTGGGCTGAACTGGAGTCCTGCATCGGGTCGGGTACCCGCGGGTTAACTGCAAAAATCTGGCGGTTCTCCGGGTTTGCGGGTCTTCTCAATCGCAAGTTTTACTCCTTTTTTTTTTTCTGTTAACGCTTACTTCCAATGATGTCACTTCCAGTTTACAATGACGGCACTTCCTGTTTACAATGACGGCACTTCCTGTTTTACTCCTTTTTTTCTGACCACGCCAACTTCTAAAGATGTAACTTCCTGTTTGCAATGACGGCACTTCCTGTTTTTTTTGATGGTCAACGGATCGGGTAGCGGGTCCAAGCAAGTAAATATAGTAGTCATGTTCGGGTTTAACAAATTGATTCCGTGCAGGACTCTAGGTTGAAGACATGGGTACTGCTTGTATTGAAGGGGCCGCACTGAAGGCAATTGGAGGCATGTGGCAGTTTTGGGTGTTGTCGACATGGCCAAGTATGACTTGTCTCATTTGCCCTATGACTGATAAAACATAGGGTTTATTCTGGTCCCAGTTTTTTAGAAGCTCCCAAAAAAAATACACATTAGAGCGTTCTTGAGCCCAAAACTGTCAGTCATTAGCTGTGACATTTGGTTTCCATTTTAATCACTCTCTTCAGATCCAGTGCCCCCACACAGAACTTAATTCTTTTTTTAGCATTTACACAGGGAGAGACATTGCTGCTTAGCTGTTATTTCATTGGAAATAACTAGTTTCTTTGCCCAAAAGTAAATGTTATTTATAAACTTTGGTCCATGTTATAGAAAAGAATTTCTTAAAGGACCAGTAACATCAAAAAATTAAATTTTTTAAAGTGATAAAAATATAATGCAGTGTTGCCCAGCTTGCTTCACAAACACTACTATAGTTCATATAAATAAGCTGCTGTGTAGCAAAGGGGGCAGCTATTAAAAGGAGAAAAGGCTCAAGTTATGCAGCAGATAGCAGATAAACTCTGTAGAACATAATGTTATCTGTTATCCATTAGTTATCCTGTGCCATATAGCCATTTTTCAATTTCTGCCATTGCCACACAGCAGCTTGTTTATATGAACTATAGTAGTATTTCTGAAGCAAACACAGCAGTTTTACCAGTGCAGGGCAACACTACATGATATTTTCATTACTTTAAAACACTTTCAGTTTTTGGTGTTACTGTTCCTTTAAGCTGGCTGTAGACTCACAGATATAGTTGTATAAAATGAAGTTTCCTATGATTTTCGGATCGTCTTTGGGCTCGTCCCAACATTTTTTGTACCATGGCGATTAGTGTTTAGTTGATCGGACAGGTTAGACAATTTGACGGATAACTAATATCTTTGCATGTATTGCCTATGTGACAATATCAATAAGTGACTGTCACTACTATTTCTGGGAGATAACTTTCATACTATTGCTGTCTGTCAGTTAAAGGAACCATAACTCCAAAAAAGTGTTTTTAAGAAATGACAATATAATGTGCTTTGCTAGCTGCCCCCATGGCTACACAGTTTATATAAACTATAGTAGTACTTCTCTTGTATATACTGTGTATCCTGTGCTTGAATGGCTGCCCCATGGCTACACAGTTTATATAAACTATAGTAGTACTTCTCTTGTATATACTGTGTATCCTGTGCTTGAATGGCTGCCCCATGGCTACACAGCAGCTTGTTTATATAAACTATAGTAGTACTTATCAGTTATCTACTGTGTATCCTGTGCTTGAATGGCTGCCCCCATGGCTACACAGCAGCTTGTTTATATAAACTATAGTAGTACTTATCTGTTATCTACTGTGTATCCTGTGCCTGAATGGCTGCCCCCATGGCTACACAGCAGCTTGTTTATATAAACTATAGTAGTACTGATCTGTTATCTACTGTGTATCCTGTGCTTGAATGGCTGCCCCCATGGCTACACAGCAGCTTGTTTATATAAATTATAGTAGTACTTATCTGTTATCTACTGTGTATCCTGTGCTTGAATGGCTGCCCCCATGGCTACACAGCAGCTTGTTTATATAAACTATAGTAGTACTTATCTGTTATCTACTGTGTATCCTGTGCTTGAATGACTGCCCCCATGGCTACAAAGCAGCTTGTTTATATAAACTATAGTAGTACTTATCTGTTATCTACTGTGTATCCTGTGCTTGAATGGCTGCCCCCATGGCTACACAGCCATGGAATGAGTGTGACAAGCGTTGCAATATAAACACACAGTGAATGGATATTTTCACATACTTGACGTGCCAGTTATTTCTATCCTGTACATAAAAATACATTTTCTTTGAAGTAGAAGTTCTGATTTTTTTGTTTGCTTTCGTGTCTTCTGTGTTCAAACGTCTGCTGTCTGCACATTGTTACCAGGTATCACTGCAAATCCCAGGGGCCACATCATCATCATCATCATCTTATCCTTCTGTTGCAGGGCAGTGTTCTTCTCGGAGATTGTCCGCAGTCTGAAGACGTGGCGAGTCGGCAGTCGATAGGAAACGTGGCTGCGCTAAATCCGAAAAGCATTCGTGTAACGTGTCCCTTGTCTTCAGGGAAAGCCCCTTCAGTGGAGAATCCTCGTGACGCATCCCCCCCTTCCTATGTGCTCCATCATGTTGATAAACAGGTACGTGCAGCCATAATCTATAGATGTGTTTGGGGAATCCAGGGTTTCTTCTCGTCTTCTCTTCATCAACAGCATGTTTGAGAACTGTGTTTTTATTATTTCTTGAGCTGAGCAAGAAAACTGTAGCTGCAAAAAATCCGCCTGTATAATGGACTCGTAACAAAACAGCCACAGCAAAGGGTGAAAGGAGACGGTATAGTGGGAATCTAACTAACAAGGACCAAACGGAGAAGTTTCAATTTCACATTTTAGCACAAGAAATCACACAACCCATACATTTGTTTTGTGATTAAGACTTTAGGCAAAAAGTGTGTTCAACGGAAGCCTATTTATTGCACTCATGTTGAACAAGGGCATCTACTGCCCCTTTAATTCTGTATGAGGGTTTACTTTCCCCTTTAGAGTCAAGGCATTTATTGTTTTCATCACTCTCATTGGCATCGTGTGAATGAAAATATTCCTCTCAATTTGTTCGGTAAAGGCTATGTGCAAACCACTCCTGCTGAATTGTGCTTAGTACAGGGAATACCTATGTACCATAGTTTTATGGGATCTCTCTGTACAGACTATGAGCAAACTTAGGGACTGTTCCTGCTGAATTGTGCTTAGTACAGGGAATACCTATGTACCATAGTTTTATGGGATCTCTCTGTACAGACTATGAGCAAACTTAGGGGACTGTTCCTGCTGAATTGTGCTCAGTACAGGGAATACCTATGCTGCCATAGTTTTATGGGATCTCTCTGTACAGACTATGAGCAAACTTAGGGACTGTTCCTGCTGAATTGTGCTTAGTACAGGGAATATCTATGCTGCCATAGTTTTATGGGATCTCTCTGTACAGACTATGAGCAAACTTAGGGACTGTTCCTGCTGAATTGTGCTTAGTACAGGGAATATCTATGCTGCCATAGTTTTATGGGATCTCTCTGTACAGACTATGAGCAAACTTAGGGACTGTTCCTGCTGAATTGTGCTTAGTACAGGGAATACCTATGCTGCCATAGTTTTATGGGATCTCTCTGTACAGACTATGAGCAAACTTAGAGACTGTTCCTGCTGAATTGTGCTTAGTACAGGGAATACCTATGCTGCCATAGTTTTATGGGATCTCTCTGTACAGACTATGAGCAAACTTAGGGACTGTTCCTGCTGAATTGTGCTTAGTACAGAGGATACCTATGCTGCCATAGTTTTATGGGATCTCTCTGTACAGACTATGAGCAAACTTAGGGACTGTTCCTGCTGAATTGTGCTTAGTACAGGGAATACCTATGATGGGATAGTTATGGATTAATTCTGTTTCTTGGTATATCCATGATTTAGCTTTTGATACTCAAAAGTGATGTGCTCTGATTCTTGATACTCTGCTACAATCTCTCGTATGCGATTGGTTGCCAGACCGTGCCGCCTGTTAATATTTCTGTTAGGCAGTTATTAAATAGAGCAGTTGAGATGATGAGTGAAAATGTTGGAAGGAGACAATGGCGGCTTTTTATAAGGCAGAATCTGCAGGCAGTGCCAGAAACAACACTAGGGCAGCTTCTTGAATACCTTTGAGCCCATCAGAAGCCCTATTCTCATTAATAAACATTGATCTTTGTATAACCTTTTTCCTGCTTGCTGTGATGGGTACCACATGTTGCCTGGTAATGCACTAATGAAATATCCAGTAATGAAATGCAGAACTGTAGATTAGGATTAATCATTCTTTGGCATTGAAGAAGTTAAACCTATTGGTACAAGATGAGTATGGATTCCATTGTATAATCCAAGCCGGGCAAAGGTTTTGTTCTCTGCTTTTCTGCAGTTGGTTCTGAATAGCTTGCCCCTTGTAACCAACAATTAGCCCATTCTGTGGGTTTATGAGGAGCCATTGGATGTGGACCCCTTCAATGTGGTGATGCAGATCATATGTATCTGGCTACCTGTGTACTGGACTGGGTCAGGCTGATCAGAACCTTTTGCCTGAGGCCAACCATTGCGCAAAGCAACAACTGAGGCCCATTGTACTGGACTTGCAATTGTTTAACCTGTCCAGTTGGGCCAATCTTTGGCCTGTTCTCCGTTCCGCAGGCATTTCTAAGGATAACCCAATGAGCAGCAGACAATTCGGAACTGCATTTTATTGGCACATGTATGGCCACTTTAAAGGCATTCGGTCATGATATTTTATGATGTCGTTTTTATTTCTAAGTGACATTGTTTACACTGAAAATAAATTCACTCTACAATATAAAATTTCATTCCTGAACCAGCAAGTGAATTTTTTGTATTTTATATTATTGGTTTCATCCATGGTGTGCTTTCAGAAAGAGCCAGCACTTTAGAATGGAACTGCTTTCTGGCAGGCTGTTGTTTCTCTTACTCAATGTAACTGAATGTGTCTCAGTGGGACCTGGATTTTACTATTGAGTGCTGTTCTTAGATCTACCAGGCAGCTGTTATCTTGTGTTAGGGAGCTGCTATCTGATTACCTTCCCATTGTTCTGTTGTTTGGCTGCTGGGGGGGGGGGATATCACTCCAACTTGCAGTAAAGAGTGACTGAAGTTTATCAAAGCACAAGTCACATGACTGGGGGCACCTGGGAAACTGACAATATAATATGTCTAGCCCAATGTCAGATTTCAAAATTAAATATAAAAAAATCTGTTTGCTCTTTTGAGAAATGGATTTCAGTGCAGAATTCTGCTGGAGCAGCACTATTAACTTATTCATTTTGGAAAAATATTTTTTCCCATGACAGTATCACTTTTTCAGATATTTTGGTGGGGTATATTTCACCTTTAGGGCAACAGCTCATGCATTGTTTCTGGGTATTTGTTTCCCAAGCGTTAATAGCTGTTGCTGACCTAGAATTGAATTAGCTTACACTTTAAATGCTGTTGCTCAGAATACTGCCCACCCAGCCACAAAATGCCCAGGAGACATTGCCTGATCCACAAGGGCACCAGGTAGCCGTGGCTGATTAAAGTGGATGTTAAAGTATTAGGGGTCTATGAGTTGTCTGTTAGCAGAGCTGGTTATTAGTTGGGTGAAAGAGATTGCTGGGGTGTGCCATTGCCCCTGTGCTTACAGTTTGATTGCTGAAGAAGGATGATGCTGTTAGCTCTGTAGACAAGATTGCCATTGGATCAGTCTGGTCTCGTGAGCTTCCCATTGATCATTGTGCGTGGGACTGACATATTGGCCAGTTGGGACTGTTGCTGTTTTGGCCTGGTTACAGCAGGGGTTTAAATACTCTATAAAGAAACTGGTCAGGTTTACACAAGTCCTATCACAAGTCAAATTCCAGAACAACCTGTAGTGTTGTTAAAGGGATACTGTCATGGGATAAAGTCACATGACCAGGGGCAGCTGGGAAATTGACAAAATGTCTAGCCCCATGTCAGATTTCAAAATTGAATATAAAAAAATCTGTTTGCTCTTTTGAGAAATGGATTTTAGTGCAGAATTCTGCTGGATCAGCACTGATTCATTTTGAATTTTTTTTCTTCCTATGACAGTATCCCTTTAAGTATGTACAGGTATGGTATCTGGAAACCTGTTATCCAGAGAGCTCGGAAAGGCCATCTCCCATAGACTCAACTATTATAAAATAATCCACGTTTGTAAAAAATAATTTCCTTTTTCTGTGTAATAATAATAAAACACTAGCTGGTACTTGATCCCAACTAAGATATAATTCTTATTGGAGGCAAAACCAGCCTATTGGGTTTATTTCATGTTTTCACTATTTTCTAGCAATTTAAGGTATGAAGAAAAAATCAGTTATCCGGAAAACCCTAGGTCCTGGGCATTCTGGATAACAGGTCCCATAGCTGTACCCGTCTCACCATTCCAGTTGGACACAGGTAGATCTAGTCAATGTGGTGAGTCACCAAGTGGATCTTCGCCCAATTTTGGCATCCGAGTAATAACCTAAATTGGGCTGTTCCAGTCATTTGGGCCTTAACTAATGATCAGATCAAGCTGGGGACCCTGCTAATCATTTAGACAAGGACTGCTTCCAACACCCTATACATGTGGCCTAGAAGTCTGGTCCAGGGCAGCTTTAAACAAACGGGTCACATAAAAGTATGAGCTGTAGGTAATAGTACCAGAGTATTAAAGGATTCCTGCATGCACGTGGCCTGCAGGAATACCAGATAGGTGGCAGATGGGGGCACATTACCAAAAGTAACTTTCCCATAGGGGTTATCTTTAATGTTTACGACCCTTTTAATTGTATCTATGGTTTTATCATTTGAGCACATGTAAGAAAGGTGCTTGGGTGCAAGCCATATGAAATGTAAGCTGTAGGGAAGATTTGCTGCTTTATGAATGACACATATCACATAGAACCCTGAAAATGTTTCTTCTGTCTGTTCTTTCTCAGTGTTCCCGCCTTACACCGTCTGAAAATGTTCCGTCTCAAAATCCATCCACTACACCTCTGTCTGAATCTCCAGGATCCCAAAAACCATCTCATCAAGTCAACGGATTCATACATTGGTTAGTGTTCTCGTGCTGCCTCTTCCCTATTGGCTGCTCTGTGATTCATTCTCAGGATGATGTGATGGTCTAGGCCAGGGATCCCCAGCATTTTTTTTACCCATGTGCCACAGTCAAACTCAAAAAAAAAGTTGGTGAGCAACATAAACAAGAAGAAAGTCCATATGTGGACTGGCAGCCTATAGGAGGCTCTCATTGACATTATACTTAGTTGCTATGCAACCAAAATTTGCCTCCAAGCATGGAATTTAAAAATAAGCACCTGCTTTGAGGCCACTGGGAGCAACATCCAAGGGGTTGGAGAGAAACATGTTGCTCGTTATATAAACTACTATAGTTTATATAAACAAGCTGTTGTGTAGTCATGGGGGCAGCCATTTAAAACTGACAAAGTAAAAAAGGCACAGGATACACAGAAGAAAACAGATAATTTCTGTAGTAGGTTTTTCTAAACTTACCTACTGTGTATCCTGTGCTTGAATGGCTGCCCCCATGGCTACACAGCAGCTTGTTTATATAAACTATAGTAGTACTTATCTGTTATCTACTGTGTATCCTGTGCTAGAATGGCTGCCCCCATGGCTACACAGCAGCTTGTTTATATAAACTATAGTAGTATTTATCTGTTATCTACTGTGTATCTTGTGCTTGAATGGCTGCCCCCATGGCTACACACAGCTTGTTTATATAAACTATAGTAGTACTTATCTGTTATCTACTGTGTATCCTGTGCTTGAATGGCTGCCCCCATGGCTACACAGCAGCTTGTTTATATAAACTATAGTAGTACTTATGTTATCTACTGTGTATCCTGTGCTTGAATGGCTGCCCCCATGGCTACACATCTGTTTATATAAACTATAGTAGTACTTATCTGTTATCTACTGTGTATCCTGTGCTTGAATGGCTGCCCCCGTGGCTACACAGCAGCTTGTTTATATAAACTATAGTAGTACTTATCTGTTATCTACTGTGTATCCTGTGCTTGAATGGCTGCCCCCGTGGCTACACAGCAGCTTGTTTATATAAACTATAGTAGTACTTATCTGTTATCTACTGTGTATCCTGTGCTTGAATGGCTGCCCCCGTGGCTACACAGCAGCTTGTTTATATAAACTATAGTAGTACTTATCTGTTATCTACTGTGTATCCTGTGCTTGAATGGCTGCCCCCATGGCTACACAGCAGCTTGTTTATATAAACTATAGTAGTACTTATCTGTTACCTACTGTGTATTCTGTGCTTGAATGGCTGCCCCCATTGTTTAAGCATATACACCAGTTTTACCAGTGCAGGGCAACACTACATTATATTGTCATTCAGTGAAAACAATTTAATTTTTTGGTGTTGCTGTTCCTTTAAGTAGCTTCTTTGGTTCCGTCAGAAAGTGGGTGAGGGGCTTGTACTGCAGTTTTCGTGGAGTGAGATTTTGGTTGAATTTATTCAGTTTAACACAATCCTGGAAATCCAGCTAGTGTACCTGAACCTGGAAATCTGTCATGCATCCCAGTGATGCAGCTAAACAATGGCAAAGGGGACATTAAACATTGTAACAAAAGCTTCATATCATGGAAAAGAAAGTCACGGTCTATGTATATTCAAGTGGAAATTCAAGTGGAAATTGATGTAGTGTTTCAGAAAATATAAAGTTACTTTTCAATAACCCCCCTTTGTGCAATGTAGTAACGCTAACAGTGTTTCAAAATAACTTAAAGGGGAACTATCATGAAAATGTAATATAAGCTTCATCATACTGAAATAAGAAACTTCCAATCAATTAAAAATGCTGCATTGTTTCTGAAAAAAATCAAGTTTATATTCGCTATTCCTCTTTCAACATCTGTTTCTCTTCATTCTGTCTTCATGCAGCAGTTGGGTGTCACATATTCACTGACAGTTAGATCCAATATATCTTATAGGGGGGCTCCTTTTGCCTAGAAGATGTATTAGAGCTCACTCAAATAACTGATTCCAGTACAAACAAAATGTAACAAAATAACTGCCTTTTGCACAAATCCTACATGTAGAGAGACATGATGTCTGGTGAGTTTAATAGAGTTTAATCTTCTAGGCAAAAGGAGCCCCCCTATAAGATATATTAGATCATTCATCTGACACCCAACTGCTTCATGAAGAGAGAATGAAGAGAAACCGATTCTGATTCTGAATCAAATTTAAATTTGATTATTTTGGAAATGATACAGAATTTTTAATTGATTGTATTTAGAAAGTTTCTTATTTCATTACGCTGAAGCTTATATTACATTTTTATTTTTGCGATAGTTCCCCTTTAATACTCTGACACAAAGCTGCTTTCAGAGAGACAGACTGCTTAAGGGGCATAATGAAGAGAAACTTGATGTTGGTGTTAAAACCTGCAAACGTTAAATTAAAAATGCTGAAAGCTCTTAGTTGACAACTGAACCCTTTAAAGGCACCTCAACCCCCTTATTTTCTTTTTACTTTGGCAGTTAAGAGATGGCCAGGTTATTATATAGTGAATAAAGTAACCCTTATTGTAAAATATAAGGATATTATAAGTCACAGAGGAGTTCCATGACCATAGGGATGCACCGAATCCAGGTTTTTGCCTTTTTCATCAGGATTCGGATTCGGCTGAATCCTTCTGCCCTGCCAAACCGAATCCAAATTTGCATATGCAAATTAGGGGTGGGAGGTAATTAAAGTGACTTTGTCACAAAATAAGGAAGTAAAAAATGTTTGCCCCATTCCCACCCCTAATTTGCATATGCAAATTAGGATTCGGTTCGGTATTCAACCAAATCTTTCGCAAGGGGTTCAGCCGAATCCAAAATAGTGGATTCGGTGCATCCCTAATATAAAAGCACGAAGCCGAAGGTTACTTCTAATATCCTCATATTTTTCAACAAGGGGTACTTTATTTATCATAATAAAGCTCTGTTTATAACTGATGACATCACTAATAACCGTTTATAATGACATCATTTACAAGATATTCATGGCTTTTGTGTATTATATAGTGAATAAAGTATCCCCTCTTGTAAAATATAAGGATATTATAAGTCACCGAGGAGTTTCATGACCATATAAAAGTACGAGGCCGAAGGCCGAGTGTTTTTATACAGGTCATGGAACTCTGAGGTAACTTCTAATATCCTCATATTTTACAACTGGGGGTACTTTATTTATTATAATACACAAATTTTAGTGAGTCATGTGACAGAAATGACATCAGAACTCACCGTTTATAACTGATGACATCAGAACTCACGTTTATAAGGATATAATTTACAAGATATTCATGGCTTTTGTGTATTATATAGTGAATAAAGTAGCCCCTATTGTAAAACATAAGGATATTATAAGTCACAGAGGAGTTCCATGTCCATTGCTTTTACACAGGTCATGGAACTTCGAGGTGACTTCTAATATCCTCGTAAGGGGCACTTTGTTTATTATAATACACAAGTTTTAGTGAGTCATGTGATAAAATGACATCACTACTCACTGTTTATAACTGATGTCATCACTAGTCACCATTTACAGTACAAGATATTCATGGCTTTTGTGTATTATATATGTATAATAATTATGTTGCAAGCATTTCCCTTGATTATATAAGGGTGCTATAGCTCTTGATGGGGGTATGGCCTGTAGCACCCAGTCTGATGGGCACAGTTGAACAGCTCAATCATGTACAGTGAGAGAACTTGTAGTGCGAGTATTTTCTTGTGCTGTATTTCTAAGTTGGCATCGCTGTTGCCCAGAGCAGGAGTCCTGGCAGTGGGCAGTGTGGGGATGGGGGGGTCTCTGCTGCAGAGTTAGTATGGGCTGCTGGTACTAGGCAGCATCCAGCAGATACTGTAACTCTGTTCTGTACTAGGCACAAGCATGGACGCAGCTCAGGAATAGAGAATTGCCACTGTGCCCTCCCTTTATATATTATATGAGGCAGCAGCAATGGGATTAGCTTGATATTGTGACTTGTGCTACTGGGTTTTCTTGGCCAGCCATTGCAGTTGACCCGGGATCTATGGCAAAGCGAAGCGATATACCTTACCCTGGCACTCATCAAGGCAAACCGACATTGGTTTTTATAAATACCCAAAACAATAAAGTTTCCGACATAATCTGTTGCCTCTTTACACGAAGAATGGGTTCTTGAGAACAGCAGCAAACCATTATGTAGAACTTACAATGGCTACTTCTGTGGGTACAACTTACCCGGAGGACTAATTGCACACGGAGCTCATTTTCTGACGGCGTTTCTCTTGGTCCGACTTGCAGTTGTTCTGGTCCCCAGACTTCTTCCTGTTGATGATCGATTGGAAGATGTAAAATAAGGAGTTGTGCTACTGTGGCTAGAGAGTAAAAGGCTACGGGGTTGTTTGCAGTTACAAATGAGAGAATAGTGAGAATAGGAAAGCGTCCCTTGGAAGTAAATGAGAGAAAATGCATGGGATCAAGAGGAGAGCATGTTATATAAAGAACTGGGTTACATGTTAAATCCAAGCCTTTGTGTGAGCTCCGCAGCGAGGGAGGGACTGCAATTTGAGATGACATTCATCAAAGAACTAGTTTGACTAGCTTGAGGGTAGGGATAGCCTTGTAAAGCTGGCCATAGCCATGCAGATTATAGCCGATGTCGGAAAAACAATCACCCCCCAAACCATTCAGGTTAATATAAAGTAGTAAAAAGAACAAATTATCCAATGCTCGGGCAGTTCTTTGACAGACAGCAATCGTACGAAAGTTATGTCTGACAAATATTAGTCTCCCATTGATATAGTCAGAAAATACATGCAGAGATATTATTGGTAGCCAATATAAACCTTGAACCCGTCCGATCGCCTTGCTTATACATGTCGGGACACTAAACACGGGGTCAACCCTTCTACTAAGGGTTGAGAAATGTAACCCCTGTTTCAGACTTTTTCAGCAGGATTCGGCCGAATCGAATCCTGATTTGCATATGCAAATTAGGGGAAGGGAGAGAATTGCGTGACTTTTTGTCACAAAACAAAGAAGTAAAAAAGGCTTCCCCTTCCGATCCCTAATTTGCATATGCAAATTCTGATTTGTTTCGGTATTCTGTCGAATCTTTCGCAAAGGATTTTGGGGGTTAGGCCAAATCTAAAATAGTGGATTCGAGGCATCCCTAGTAATAATAGAACAATACTTGATCCCAACTAAGATATAATTGATCCTTATTGGAGGCAAAACCAGCCTATTGGCTTTATTTCATGTTTATATGATTTTCTAGTAGACTTGATCCCAACTAAGATATACTTGATCCTTATTGGAGGCAAAACAAGCCTATTGGGATTATTTCATGTTTACATGATTTTCTAGTAGACCTAGGGTAAGGGCAAACCTGGAGATTCGGGGAGATTTAGTCGCCCGGTGACTAATTGCCCCTTCTTTGGGGTGACTAATCTCCCCGAACTGCTTCCCTGTGTCTTCCGCTGGCTTTAATGAAAAAACCCCTGCGCCAATGCACTCGCAGCTCTTCGATTTCCGAAGTCGCCCTAAGTTTACTCGTGAGGAAACCTCCAGGTGTGCCCTAACCCTTAAGGTCTGAAGGTCCAAATTACCAAAAGATTAACCGGAAAGCCCCTGGTCCCGAGCATTCTGGATAACCGGTCCCATACCTATACCAAAGGGTACACCGTATAGTTGCATTGCATGCAGAGCAATACACACAAAAGGTTTGTTTTTTGTTACCTTAGGCGCCGGGATTTTAACTTTTTTGACTTGCCCAAGGCCGCTAGGTGAGTAATTGTGGGTCTCCCTGAAGTCACAACAATGGTTGAGTGATGAACCTAATCTCTTGCGCTTGGGCTGAGCATTCCGTGTTGTCATCGTTTCCACTGTGTGATGTGTCTGGAAAGTGAATAAAGAGAGCAAGTGTATGACAACAGGAAAGAGGTGTCTTCACTAATCCGTCTGTATGGAAAGTTATAAACTATATGGCAAGGAACAACTATTGTCTGATATGATTCTGTGTGCTTGGAACCTTGTGTGCTTTTACTTGCAGCTGGCAGTGTTTGGACCTTCCATGCTAAATGTCATATTCCTGATAGATATCTGGGTGAAAACCTGGCAGATATTCAGTGATGTTGAAAATCCTATTAGGTACAGATTGCATTGGTGATTTCCTGGCGGGACTACACAGATCCCCATTATAACACGGCGTGGGATAGAGACCTGCATGGTCTGTGTTTTTTTTTTTTTTTTAAAACCCACACCCAACTCATACCTGTTTTCCCCAAGCAGAAGCGTAACTAGAGGGGGGAGGGTCCTGGCGCAGGACGCGCAGCCGGGCCCCGCCCCCCTCTGACACCCGGAAGTGGCCGGGAATATGTGCCGCTCAGCGGCGTGCTGTGCGGCACACGGACTGCCGGTGGGCCCTGAGGGGGTGCGGGACCCCCTGCTCCCCCGGTAGTTCCACCCCTGTCCCCAAGTCTGACCCCAACCCACTTTACCTGCCTTCACAACCCCATGGATTTTCAACCGACCTGTTCCTGCAATGTTCGTCTCACATCCGTTTTTTACCCTTAGAATACTTAGGGTTTTCATGTTTTTCCCCTAGATTGGCCACATGTACCCCCCCCCCCCCACTGCAGGGGATTGACTACCTGGGGCCACCTGCACACTGGGCAAATGAATAATAATAGAGTCCCAATGGTATTGTGGTTGCCCGACCTAATGCAGGACTCTAGCCTGGGTGCCAAATAATTGGATCAGCCCACTTTGGCCTAACATGTTTGTTTGGTGAACTCCTCAAATAAGCAGATCTTTGTGTATGGCCAGTTTAAAGCTGGCCATAGACGCAAAGATCCGATCGTACCAATCATCAATTTGTGCAATTTTCGGACCGTGTGTGGAGAGTCCCGACATTTTTCGTCTTATGGAGATCGGTCGTTTGGAGGATCGGCCGGGGTAAAAGATTTCTGTCGGCTGACAATAATATCTCTGCGTGTATTGCCGATCTGACGATACGAGGTTCCCTGTAGAATTTGTCGGCCATACTTTTGCTGTGACGGGCAGGACATCGGCTGGTCTGTTCTCTTTGCTGCTTTATTTTATCTGAATGGTTAATGGCAGGTCAGGAAAGGGCACCAAACGAAAATCTGCACGTGTATGGCCAGCTTTAGGCTCACAGTCATTCATCCACATTTGCATGAACATGATTGAACTCCAAATCTCACCCTTATAAACATCCCTTTTTGGCTTCCTGGAATATTTAGAAAAAGTTGTTTATCTGACCCAAAATGCCCTTCAGGCTCCCCCCCCCCCCAGTCACTGCTGTAGGAGGATCAGCCCCACCATTTGTCATCCATAATGTACAGATGATATGAGACTGTGCTCATGTTTCCTATATCTTCAGTGGCCTGAAGAGAACCTCGGAGCAGCTACAGTCACTGCAACCGCAACTTTCTGCTTCAGGTCCCCTATAAAACAACAGTTGTTGCACATCCCTTATTATCCAGAGCATATCTGAACGATTGGGAGTGTTGTGATGGCTGCTTATTTGGTTATTGATGTTTGCCTTGCAGTATGCGTTCCAGTGTGTCCTGTAATGGCTCTGCAGAAGATGTGGATGCTGAGGAGGTGCTGGGCAAAAAGCGGAGACTAGAAGTCCTTGTGGCTCCGGCACTTACAGACTCCAGCTGTGTGGCCGCCAGGACACGACCCTTACGTGCGCACAAGAAGCGCCGACTGGTTAGATCAAGTGCGGTGTCGTCACTTAGTAGGAAGGTAGGTTGTTCCCTGTACACCTTGCTCCCAATTTCTTTTGGGAGCATGTTTTGAATGCATTTTCTTGGCCTTTAGCTTTGTCGGACAGCTTGATTTAGGCACAGTTTCCCATTGAGTAGTATTTAACCAATAAAGTTTAGGCACATAGAAGTTTCCCATTGAGTAGTTTTTAAGCAATAAAGTTTTAAATTATATTGGCACACCATCTTGAAACAGCTCTTGAACTTAAGTTCCTTTTACGTGGAATGAGTTTGTCTGCAGCAACCTACAACTTGCAAGTATACATTGGTAACCATGTTGTCCTCTCTCACTAGCCACAGAAGCCGCTGTCAATGAAGTGTAGCTGTGTGCCCCCAACCACGTGCATCCTCTGTGGCTGCAAAACCCAAGTGAAGACAATACACCCCAGCACCATGACACTAAATGAGCGCATAGCACTGATGGATCCTGGCTATCATCCCATTCTTTCCTTTCCCCATGGTAAGACATGCCTTTTAGTGGTTTATTTATCCAGGTATGGCACCTGTTATCCAGAATGAATGAGGCCTGGGGATTTCCAGATAATGGTTCTTTATGTAATGTGGATCTTTATACCTAATGTCTACTAGAAAATCATATAAACATTAAATAAGCCCAATAGGCTCGTGTTGCTTCCAATAAGGATTAATTATATCTTAGTTGGGATCAAGTACAAGCTACTATTTTATTATTACACAGAAAAAGGAAATTATTTTTAAACATTTGGATTATTCGGATAAAATGGATTCTATGGGACATAGCCTTGCTGTAATTCAGAGCTTTCTGGATAATGGGTTTTCGGATAACTGTTCCCATATCTGTATAGGGCAAACCTATCCCTGATATAGATCAGCTCCTGCCCCAGTGGAGCTTGCAATCTAAGCAATCGCATATCCACACACTTTCTAGGCTTGGGGTTGTAAAGATGAACTGGAAAGCCTCTTAAAGGAGAAGGAAACCCCCTGGGCGCAAAACCCCTCCCCTGTGTTGCTCCCTGGCCTACCTGTCCCCATGGGCAAATGCCCCATACTTGTTACTCACCCCTCTGCGCAGGTCTTGTCCACGGAGTTCACAGGCGCCATCTTCTCCCACGCGATCTTCTTCCTGCTTTGACCGGCGTCTTCTGGCGCATGCGCAGTAGGAACATTTACAGGTACAGATCTACTGCGCATGCGCCGAATGTCATGAAGTTTTCCGATTTCACTTTGTGACATTCGGCGCATGCGCAGTAGATCCGTACCTGTAAATGTTCCTACTGCGCATGCGCCAGAAGACGCCGGTCAAAGCAGGAAGAAGACACGCGTGGGAGAAGATGGCGCCTGTGAACTCCGTGGACAGGACCTGCGGAGAGGGGTGAGTAACAAGTTAGGGGCATTTGCCCACGGGGACAGGTAGGCCAGGGGGGAGGAGGAGGAGGGGGGGGCAACACAGGGGAGGGGTTTTGCGCCCAGGGGGTTTCCTTCTCCTTCAAGGTCTCTATTTGGAAACTGGATTGAGACAGTCTACCCAAAAATGCTACACAACCAACAAACTAATACTCTGATCTTTGCAGCAGCCACTTGCTAATCTATCCAATAGTTCACCTGTAAAATGAACATGATTTAAACTGAAATGGATGCTTGTCAACCAGCATCACAGGATTAGATGTGTGTCTATGTGCAGGTTATTCACACTTTACAGTATTCCAACCTTTACTTCTGTTATCCAGACACATCCCTTAACTTGCACTTTGAAGCTTTGCTGAAAGAAGAAAAGCAGTTCCGCCTCACTCACAAGCTGAAGTCTCTGAAGCTCTCGCAGCTGAGCAGAATGCCGGTGGAAAGTATGAGAAGAGACAGTGAGAGTGGCATGGCTGATCTTGCAGGCAGTAAGTGGATCAGTATTGTCACTGGCTGTTAGTGGATGATGAAGTCTTTAGTATCAGGCCAATCTATTGATTTGTAGAATTCTCTCTACTAATTCTGTGCTTCTGCTTTGGTCTGACTTTATTCTTTTCTCCTCCCTCAGAAGATTATGCACATGGTAGAAGTGACCAAGAGAAGTTGTCTCAGTATCGGATAGAGAATTGGCAGAGAAACGCCAGGTTAATTACAGACTGTGCGTCAGACAAAGTCAGGTCACAGCTACGCAAAACACCTCCCACTTCAACTCATTCTGGTAAGTCCCTACGTTCCTCTGCCAACAGGAATCCACAAAAATGGGGAAAACAGATGGTTCCAGGCAACGAGGAGGCAGCACATATAACTATTCTTTCCTTTTCCTTCTAGAGAAACTGTGTTGTAGCCCCATTACCTTATAACTCTTTTCTTGTACAGTTATTTCCCTTGTCTTGCTTCAATGTCTGACCTGCTGTGGTTTTGCTGTAGTGAGATCTGTTTCTAGAAGGCAAATTCACCAACAGCAGGTTATTCCACTGCCACATTCAATATGTTCGAATAATAACAGAGCTATTGACACAAAGGGGAACTTCACCTTTATTAAACAGCATTTTATAGACAAGGAAAGGGGAATCCACGGCTGTCTTTTTTTTTTTTTTTTTTTTTTTTTTTTTTTTCCTGGTGTCCATTGCCTTTCAGAAAACAAATCCACCAGCCCAGGGAAAATTAGCAAGATTTTGTCATTGTACTTAAAGGAGAACTAAAGCCTAACTAAATAAGTAGGTAGAAATGTTGTACATGATGTTTTGTGCTTCTGTACCAGCCCAAGGCAACCACAGCCCTTTAGCAGTAAAGATCTGTGTCTCCAAAGATGCCCCAGTAGCTCCCTATCTTCTTTTCTGCTGATTCACTGATTCACATGCTCTGTGCTGCTGTCACTTACTGAGCTTAGGGAGCCACTCACAATATACAGTACACATAGAATAGAAATGTCACAATATAAGGCTGATTAGTAATTAATACACATAATTACTACATGGCAGCACAGAAACCAGTGCAATTAGCATCAGAATTGAATAATCAGCAAACCTGTAGCATCAGCTTATATTACAGCCAGGGAAGGTCATTTTCTGCTGGATAATTAGTGACGAGCCCTAAGCTTAGCTTCTCAACAGCCAATCAGAGCCCACTGAGCATGTGAGTGTCACAGACACTTTCCAAGATGGTGACCCCCTGTGACAAGTTTGAAGTCCTGGATCATTGCTGCTATTGACAAGCTCAAACTTTAGCCTTGTGCAATAAGTTCAGTATATAAAATATGGCATTTTTAGCCACATTCATTTTTAGGGTTTAGTTTTCCTTGAAGTAAGATGGTGGCACTGCGCTACAATTTTCTCTGGGCTGGTTCATTTCATTCTAAAAAGTACCAGTCCAGGAGAAACCTGTTAATTAAATTCATTGTACCCAACATATTGGTACACCCCAATAAATTTCCATTACTTGTATTTCTACTATTTTCTTTAACTGTTAAAAATAATCATTCTCCCCTCGTGTTTACCACGTGTTGGCCACGTTCTTGACTTCCTAAACTGTTAATATTTTTAATTTGTGGGGTTTTTTTTAGCTTTAGTAACAAAGGTTACAGCCAATACATAAATTGCTATAGTTTCTCTGGTGCTGCAGAGCATGTATTGATTTATATATGACATTTTTACAGTTTAGAAGGTCAGCAATTTAACTTGCAGAACTGAGAGAAAGGAAACTCTTATAAGTTTTAAAATCTACCGTATATACTCGAGTATAAGCCGAGTTTTTCAGCCCCCCAAAATATGCTGAAAAACGCTACCTCGGCTTATACTCGGGTCAAGCGCAAAAACGGTCGCCGGCGTCTAAGAATAGTCGCCGGCGCCTAAGAATAGTCGCCAGCATCCAAGAATAGTCACAGGCGTCCAAGAATAGTCGCAGGCGTCCAAGAATAGTCTCCAAGAATATACGCTGGCGTCCAAGAATGGTCGCCGGCATCCAAAAACCGAGATGCCGGCACCTCCAATGGGAGCAGAAACCCTCAATTTTTTGATTGAAACTTACCAGAAGCTGCTGCATTTCTCACCCTCGGCTTATACTCGAGTCAATAAGCTTTCCCAGTTTTTGGAGGTAAAATTAGGTACCTCGGCTTATACTCGGGACAGCTTATACTCGAGTATATACGGTAAATACAAGTATGAGACCTATTATCCAGAATGCTCGGGATCTGGGTTTTCCTGGATCTTTCCGTAATTTGAAACTTCATACATTAAGGGGCCGATTCACTAACTTCGAGTGAAGGATTCGAAGTAAAAAAACTTCAAATTTCAAAGTTTTTTGGGCTACTTCGACCTTCGACTACGACTTCGAATCGAAGGATTCGAGGTA
Organism: Xenopus laevis; assembly: GCF_017654675.1. Taxonomy (NCBI): domain Eukaryota; kingdom Metazoa; phylum Chordata; class Amphibia; order Anura; family Pipidae; genus Xenopus; species Xenopus laevis. The sequence continues at coordinate 3,288,788 of NC_054382.1, read as the reverse complement.
AAAATCGTTCGACTATTTCACCATTCGATAGTCGAAGTACTGTCTCTTTAAAAAAAACTTCGACCCCCTAGTTCGGCATCTAAAAGCTACTGAAGTCAATGTTAGCCTATGGGGAAGGTCCGCATAGGCTTGGCTAACTTTTTTTGATCGAAGGATATTCCTTCAATCGTTGGATTTAAATCCTTCGAATCGTTCGATTCGAAGGAATTATCCTACGATCGTTCGATCGTACTATCTGCGCTAAATCCTTCAACTTCGATATTCGAAGTATTTTAGTTGCTAGTCGAATAGCGAGGGTTAATTAACCCTCGATATTCGACCCTAAGTGAATCAGCCCCTATGTCTACTAGAAAATCATATAAACATGAAATAAACCCAATAGGCTGGTTTTGCTTCCAATAAGGATTAATTATATCTTAGTTGGGATCAAGTACAAGCTATTGTTTTATTAATACACAGAAAAAGGGAATCATTTTTAAGGATTATTTGATTTTAATGTAGTCTATGGGAGGTGGCCTTCCTGTAATTCGGAGCTTTCTGGATAGCGGGTTTTACGGATAATGAATCCGATACATGTATTAAAAATGCATGTAAAAGTAGAGCTTTAGATTCCTAGCAATCCTGGGACCATAGCAGTTTAAGGCTCATATGTTGAAACATCTAAAAGGATATCTGTGTTGATAATGATTTTACAAAGCGATGTTACCAGTTCTATTGGTTCTCTGGCTTAGTATTCTGGTAATAACCACCATTTATGGATTTTTCTCACCAGTTGGCTCACTGTTCAGAGATGACAGGCAATACAAAGTGGTCCAGAATCCCGGCATACACATTAGCACCCCTTTTACGCCGAGATCAAGTTCTGCTTCACACCAGCACCTATCTCTCATGGAAACACCCACCACCCCTTCTGCAAACCTGCAAAACAGCGCTGCTGCCGTAAGCTGATTCTGCTATCTACTGTACCCTTTTAATGCAAAAGAAAATGTTTAGTATAACATGTACAATAGGCTTTGTATTAGGGATGCAGCAAATCCACTATTGGGGATTCGGCCGAATCCCCAAATCCTTTTTGAAAGATTCATCTAGACATACATTGTTCAGTGGGTTATAGTTGTCCTTTAACTAAACAGACTAGCAGTTACACATACCAGCGGAGAAAGTCTGGACTTCTAATTGCTAGCTGCAGTCAGACAAGTCTTGCCAGGGCAGCCTTTAAAGTGTGACGGGGATGAGGCCTACTCTGCCTCCTTAAAGAGTAACATCTACCCCTCCTGGTTTCCTTGTGGCTCAGCACTAAGTTTGTGTAGTATTCGCTGCCCTTCTTGATGCTTTTGTTTATTTACTTGTGTGATGCTGGTATATAAATTTAAATTCTTCATCACAGGCCCTTAAAAGAAAAAGGTTGGAAAATTCCTATGACATTGATAACATAGTCATTCCCATGTCCATGGCAGCTGCATCTCGAGTGGAGAAACTACAGTATAAGGAGATTCTAACACCAAGGTATGAGCAAATCGACCCTTTTGTCTTTCTTATTGGCTATTCTTGGTGATATACGGCATATTATAGGAGAACCAACACTTTAGAGATTAAGGCTCGAAATCCACTTTATATTTTGGAACAAGGCCACCTCTTGCCTTTAGCAGTATATACCTGTGCCTTCAAAGGTGACACCAATTTATCTGGGAAACCAAAATGTTTAAGGAAGTTTGTTAGCATAAATACACCCGCTGGTAAAAACTCACCAGGTCAATAAGTGGCCCGGGTCCACCAGCCCCAGGCTCTCAGCTCGAGGGAGCGGATTTTGTCTGTAAGAAAACAAAAACCAAGGGTGTAAGGCACACTGAAAACCACGACAGGTCAGACCAAAAGTTTAAATAAATGGAAAATACTTAAAATCATCTCAAGCCTAAAGTGTTTTGTGTCCATCGGACACTTAATCATAATCTCCAAAATGTTTATAATGTCGTCTTCATCACCCCAGTATACAAATCCAAACGAAACAAAGGCACACTCTACTCAATGCTTCTGCAAAAATCAAAAACGCTTCTTTATTTAAGTGAGATCCCAGCAAACGTTTTGGGAACAAGCCCTTTCATCAAGTGCATTGAGTGGGGTGTGCCTTTTTCATTTGGATTTGCACACAAGAAGGCATTCTGTTTGCAGCATGGCCTACAATGAGCACTTCCCATAAATAAAAAGATACATTTTTTTTTGCGAATAAAGTTTGCAAGGTAGGAGTTTGGATTCTGAACCCCAGTATATGAGCTGCTGAGATTTTAGGGCAGTAGATGAAGGGAAACACTTTATGAGAAAAGCGAAAGCACTGACATTGATCATTTGCCCCTTTTTTTATAACAAAACTGTTGGTTGCAATGTTTGGAGCTGCTGTGAAACGCTCAGCCCTTTTGTCCTTACAGCTGGCGGGTTCTGGACCTTGTGGAAAGAGAGCCTCAGTACGGAATGGATCCACAGGTATGCTGTGCCATGTTTAGCTCTAGTTCCTGCAGGGTGTGGTGTAAAGAAGCCATGTGCAAGCTGTGTCAGTAATTTAACCAGCCAGAAGAGAAATCCTTCTAGTAAAGTGTTCATTAGCTGTATGCTATTCCATTGGGAGGCTTTGTGGTAAAGTGCCCCCTTAAAGTGTTTTACTGCCAGAGATGCATCACATAAACCTACGTTGTAATTTTGCAGCTCTGCAGTATTTCACTTGTCCTAACTCGTATCACATGCACAACTGTGCTCATGACTCTTTTCACATATATATATATATCTCTGCTGGCACCATCAGGGTGCTGCCCAAGACGAGGAAAAAATGGTAGGTGATGGGAGACAGGGATTTATCATTCAATACAGAAAGCTGCTGCATGTGTGAAATGCAGCCGTACAAATCTTTTCAGTATAATATTGGAAAAAAGGTGTACAAATCAGCTGCAGGCTGTTTCATCTGATCATTTAGTGATTGTTCTGGGCTGTGTTGGGAAGGAGCAGTGTCCCAGAAACACAGTGCTCTGACATGGGCTGCCTCCTTTTCTCAATACCTGTTTCGTTTGCTCAAGAAAGCACTGTCTGAATATTTACATTTCTTGAGAAGCCTTTAGTTCACCTCAAATAGGGTGGGTTGTGTACAAATGGATATCTGTCTATGGAAGCTAACAGAATGGACACAGTAGATAGACCGTTGGAAATTGCATTTAAAGCCAAACTTCACGTAGTGAGTTAAACTGGCAATATTTGTGTATTTGCAGCTGGAGGATTTGACCGATGAAGCATATCTTAATCGCCACGGTGCTTACGAGGAGCTTGAACGGTCCCGCTGGGATTTCTGGTCATCGGCTGCCACCCAAAGGCGTGGGAGCAGGTAATGAATGTGGTTCATTAAAGAGCAAATATAGGATGTTATTAATTTATCTTAACAGGAAAAGATATGCTGTCTACCAAGAATTTAGTGTTGTGTAGAATAATGAGTGGGTAGCCTGTCTAGCTTCTCTTTGGTTACAGTTGTGTCTGTCTTCAGGTCCTCCAACAAATCAGATGGACGCTGGACCCCCCAGCCTTCTTCCAACAGCCAGGGATCACTACAGCCAGCTTCTCCAGACATTGGATTCCATAGCCTTAATGATGTTCCCTTCACCCTGTCATCTGCTGCACCAGACAGCCCAGAGCCTTATAATACTGTTCAGTACTTGTCTGTCAGGAGCAGAACGAGAGGACTGTCTTGGAGTGAAGACACAAGATCCTCTACTCCTGAGATTCCAGATGAAGAAGAGCAGGTTGGTGGCATCACTTAATGGACTGCCGTTGCAGCATATATACATTACAAGATACTCACAACGTAGGAATGACTGAGTATTGGGGTTAATTTCAAGCTCTCTATCTCAGAAAGACACCCCCGCTCCAGGTGTAACAAGGTAATCCAATGATTCAGAGGAACTGAGAGAACTTGATAAAGGGCAAGCAGCCCGAAACATGTTGTGAAAAATAAATCCCTTTCTCTCAGTTCCTCTGAATCATTACATTACAAGATACTGTTATTAGATAGGCCTTCTACATAAAATCTGATATAGGTAAAGTTTATAAAATGTTTGAATGCATCTAGCTTAGTCCAAGCTAATTTTGCCTCTAGCAGTTCAGCATAAGCTTTGAATATCCTTTAACCAAATATTTCATACACCTCATTTACCTAAATGATTGTCTTCTCTCTGTAGTTAAATATTTTCCTAGCAGCACAGTAACAAACATTACAGGTGATAAAGCTCATTATTGGCAGCTTACTATGTGTTAAGTACTTGACATGGCTTTATATTGGCTCTACGGTAGCCATTGACCACTCCTCCAGCATTGTCACAGTCTGGTCCGTTGCTGCCATACGCCCTTTGCGGCTACTTCATGGGGATAATCATAATATAAAATATTGCCCATGCAAAAGTAAACCTAGTAGGCAATGTCTATTATACCTGGGGGGATTCTAACTGCTATAAGTTAGGGCTTATATATTTTAAGAATGTAGAAACCAGGCTGCTTAACTAAAACTCCCAGTAGTTGAAATAATGGAAGTTAACTCTCCCTTCATTTGTTGTTTTCCAGATTGTCCTACCGTGGGAACCTCGCACATTTCCGCTTTCAGACAGAGATCATCGAGCTCTCCAGCACCGACCTGTAACACCTAGTAGGGGCAGACACAAGCAGCACCCAGATGTCGCATGGAACCCAGCAAACAAGTCTAGCTCACGGACTAACAGTATAGACTTTGCTATGTCAACAGAAAACCTCGCCCCTTCCTCCAAAGACCCCCCTCTACCCAATAGCATTTCAGTGGTTCGTTTCCGTGCCCACAGTGGTGAAAAGATTGCCAGTCTGGAGTGTTTTCCAGCCAGGCCTGTTAACAAGAGATGAAACTTGGTCCTTTCACTAGATGTGTATGACACAGTAAACAAATCCATATACTTTATTTCAGTATCAAGTGCTTTGCTGACTTGCAGGCTCAAGTGGAGCAGTAGGGTGCGCTGTAAGTTAGGGGTTCCGGGGCCCAGCAGCACGCAGGAGAGGATGGCCTACATAGAGGTACAGCACCGAGTCAAGGAAGCTCGTGCCCAGCCTCAAACTCAGCGCTGACCATGGGAAGTTCGCAAGGAACGGATGTTACCATTGGATAACTGAGAGGCGCGGAGGCAGAATAGATACGTGAAGCAGGCACATGTAGCCAGATGTGAAGCGAGAGATTTGAAGAAATAGAGATTTCTAAAATAAAATATTATGTTCTGGAAAAAAAAAGAAATCAGGTTTAAGCCCTTCACTGCCAGAGTAATGTGCTCCCATTGTTGCATGCTTCTCTGGCAGGCTGAGGCTTTAGTACACTGTCCAGGCTTCTGTTGGAGCTCCCTGTCACTAGTTTGTTGCTTCTATACTACTGTTTATCACTGTGTATTGGTTGCAGGAGAAGAAGCAGATATCCCAGGCTATGTCATATAATCCACAATCTCTGCTTGCACTCTCACTCTCAACACTATCAATGCGCAAAGATTTGCTTAGGATTGTAAAGTCTGTTCGTGCAAACACTTTGTGGTGTGAGAAGACGGAGTTGCGTCCAACTTGATTTCCTTTAGCCCCCTCCTCCCCTTCAAATCTCTGAGCAAAAATTCTGTAATTATTTAATGAATGGGATAAAGTGACTCCTCTGTCTGAGAATAGCCTGGTGTATATGGATTTATGAAATTAGATGAAATAAATTCAGAATCCTGTTAGACAAACTCTTGTGTTTTCTTGTCTCAATTTCAGAGTTGATCATTTTTTTTTTTCTGCAGCCCAACATGTCACTGCATCTAGTACTGGCGAGTTATCCATTTCTATTTTACAAGAGAATTAAAGGGAAGGGATTACTGGTACTTTACTAGTTATTACTTTAAATAATGACCCCATTTATTATACAGTTGAATACAAATTTTAATAATTAGTTTTCAGTCACATTAGGCATGCAGATTTTAGTGTAACTTAAAGGGATCCTGTCATAGGAAAACATGTTTTTTCAAAACAAATCAGTTAATAGTGCTACTCCAGCAGAATTCTGCACTGAAATCCATTTCTCAAAAGAGCAAACAGATTTTTTTATATTCAATTTTGAAATCTGACATAGGGCTAGACATATTGTCAATTTCCCAGCTGCCCCTGGTCATGTGACTTGTGCCTGCACTTTAGGAGAGAAATGCTTTCTGGCAGGCTGCTGTTTTTCCTTCTCAATGTAACTGAATGTGTCTCAGTGAGACTGGTTTTTACTATTGAGTATTTTTCTTAGATCTACCAGGCAGCTGTTATCTTGTGTTAGGGAGCTGCTATCTGGTTACCTTCCAATTGTTCTTTTGTTTGGCTGCTGGGGGGGAAAAAGGGAGGGGGTGATATCACTCCAACTTGCAGTACAGCAGTAAAGAGTGATTGAAGTTTATCAGAGCACAAGTCACATGACTTGGGGCAGCTGGGAAATTGACAAAATGTCTAGCCCCATGTCAGATTTCAAAATTGAATATAAAAAAATCTGTTTGCTCTTCTGAGAAATGGATTTCAGTGCAGAATTCTGCTGGAGCAGCACTATTAACCGATTCATTTTGAAAACATTTTTTTTCCCATGACAGTATCCCTTTAAGTGTAGCATGTACATAACCTTCTATTTTCAGAAGGCTTCACACTGCAGAAAGGGAAACAAGTAAACATTATATAGAAAAGGCCTCCATGTAAGAATGTGTTTCCCAGCGGTAAATTGAAATGTCTTCCCGCAACTACACTTCCTAACACTATTTATACAGGAAGAGTAAACATGTTGATATTTTTTGAAAGATGGCCACATAAAATGATAAGCCTTAAGGATTTTGTACAAAAAAAGGTCATTGAAACATAAACCCAAGCAAGTCAAGTTGTCCAACCAAGATCGCTAGTTCATTATGTTTTGGATAATTAGATTTTTTTTTTTTCAGCACAGCAGAGACTGCTGGTTCTCAAGTGCAGATAAAGCACAAAATGCAGAATTATTACCTTGTGTTCTCTCTTAAGTACTAAGTGCCCCTGTCTGGATGGGCCGGTCAGATATGGTGGGAGATTTAAGTTTAAACCTGTCAATAGTTCAATGAATGGCTCATTCCTGCTGGCACACATTAAGATGTAAATTGAGTTAGGGAGCAACACGAGCATAAACAATGCGTGGCTTTGTGATTTGCCATTTGGTAGCCCTATGCGGCTTGGCAGCTATAAGAAGCTTATGGTTTTTATACAACCAAAACTTGCCTCAAGCCTGGAATTCAAAAATAAGCACCTGCTTTGAGGCCACTGGGAGCAACATCCAAGGGAGTGGTGAACATGTGGCTCACAAGGCCACTGCCATAGACCACCTACTTCAAGGCCCCACTACAAAGTGTTGAAATGTTTCATGGCTTGGTGCTTATTGACAGAAATGACTACAGATGCCGCCACACAATCTGATTTGGGAGAATGCCAAAGTTGGGCTCAACATTCAAGTCTTATCCCTCTATTCTCTGTTCCTCCAGAATTCATTATAACAATGGGTCACTATAAAAGGAATAGGAGAAAAGAAAGGGAGACTCCATGGGAAACTGCGTTTCTAGAAAATGTAGAAGAGAAAAGGGGGCCCAATGGGAGAGGACAAGCTTATTCCTGCAAAAGGAGAAGGTATAACTGGGTAACAGAAAAAAGGAGGTAACCCAAGTGGAGAATAATGGGCTACAATAAAAGTGGGAAGGGAATGGCAAAGTGTTATTGAAAGGCTAGGTGGATCTGCTGAGAAATCACTCCTCCGCATCTATCCTTCTACTAGTGATGTGCGGGCCGACCCGGTACCTGAGGGTCGGGTTGACCTCGCAGTACTCCTTGGGCAGGTGCAGGTTGATCTCTTCTCCTGCTCTCCCCATCCGCCACCTTCAAATGCCGGCATCTACTTCCGGTTGCTGGTAGTCTCGCGTCTGCTCGCCCCGCCCCTTTTGTGACATCATTAGTGGGTCTATAAAAGGACCCCGGAAGCGTGGTTTGCAGCAGGGCGGGTTAGGAAAACCCTGACCCGCACATCACTACCTTCTACCCCTGCACCCGGAAACATTACCACTGATCAGGTGCAGGTAGATGTGGTGGATTTATGTGACATATATTGAAAAATCTTGCGTTTCAGAGCGTCTGCCTGTGCCCAAGCAGAGATAAAGTCCACAGGCCGAGATCTGCCCCATCTGGTCTAAAAGGAGAGAAAGAAGTTGTTTGCTGTAAAATGGAGATGAGGGGAAACAGGGAACAGATAAGAATAAATTGGTTATTATAAAAGGGGAAGAACCAGCGAGTTCATACAAAGGAAGAAGGTAGGGAAGCAAAATGAAAAGGTGTGACTATAATAGGGCAAGGGACAACCCAAGGCCGGGAGAGAAGTGGGGAACTATTGGAGGGAGACTTTGGAGGATTTTCATGAATCCTGGTCCTTCCACAAGGGGGTCTGTTAATGGAAACATCAAATTTCTTTCCCAGACAATCCCCTTGTGACTGTGAGGAAAAAAAACCAGTCAGCAGTCTCAGCTTGAGAAGAGACCAAACTAGGCCTGAAACGTCGCTGTGTCCAGATGTCGCCGTGTGTATCGAATAAAGGCTTTTTATTTTAACCACAGACTGGAGCTGTGCCTCAAGCATTCTATAGGCAAAACAGTCAGATTTAGGATCAACATGACCTATAGGTAACTTTTAATGTACATTCATATTTAATAAAGTCGTTTTTTAGCATCAGTGTCACTTTAAGCACATGGGCAGCCACTGCAGCAGGAGAAGGAGAAGAAATGGATTTACCTCACACCGTTATGTTGACACACACATACAGCGCGCTCCGCCCACTTTTTCGCTTCTCCCGCGCTTTTCAGGAACGCGCAATTGTTTCACACAAAAGGTGTACAATAAAGTTTTCCTTGTTCAGTCTCTCAGCCAGAGCCTCGCTGTGGGTTCTCTCGGCATTGTGTGCGGAAGGCGTGGTCAATTAATACGTGGGCGTATCTAAAGGGCCGAAATAAAGAGAGAGGGCGTGATGGAAGATCGTGGGCACGGTTAACAGAACATTTAGTGTTTTGAGTGACAGGTGTGTTCCATTGAACATAGCGAAAGGGTGTGGGCGTGGTCAGAGCAGAAGGTGGGGCCGCAGCGGTGTGTGTGCGCTGGGGGAGGGGCTGATCCCGCGCTTGGCCGCAGTGTTCGCCTGAGAGGCGAGTGAGGGGAGTAGTAACCATGAAACAAAGGCAGGTGGGCCTGGGGCTTTCCGGGGGCTGCAACGGCAGCAATAACGGAGAGGGAAGCAGCGGCGGCAGATTATCGGGCTCGAGGCACAGGAGGAGGCGCCGCGGAGGAGGAGGAGCGGCGGGCGGGGAACGAGAGGACGGAAGCCCAGTGGCGGCGGCTGTAGCAGCAGCAGCACGGGAGCAAATCCAGTCCGGCCGTCAGTACCCGGGGAGCCGCACCAGGGAAGAGACCCGCAGGGAGACCGAGGAAGAGGAGGACGGAGAGGAGGAGGAAGACGAGGAGGAGTGTGAGGGAGATTTGCCGGAGGAGGAGGGAGAAGTCAGTCGGGACGCGGAGTCCATGGCGGGGGCCTCGGCTCTGAGTCTGGCCCGTAAGAAGGACGGGGGTCCGGCCAGTAAGTTCTGGGACAGCCCCGATACCGTCTCTCAGCTGGACTCCGTGCGAGTGTGGCTCGGCAAACACTACAAGAAGGTGAGGCCTACTAGTGACGGGCCAGGGTCACTCACGGGTTAATCATGGGCCGGGGGAGGGGCAACTGTCTCTCTCTATAACTGGGGGACCCGACTGGCCTTTACTGCCGACCTCTTGGCTCAGGGGCTCCCGTCTCATCATGGCATGTTCCATGTGCGGCTCCGGGGGCGCTGCTTTACGGCACCTCATAAGGGACACGTGTTCACAGCTTTCCTGTAAGTGGAGGACGCTGGGCACAACACGGGATTTAAAGAGCTGCTTTCCCAGAAGCAAATGCCGGGCAACATCTTAGTGTTTACAACTAGTTAGTCTCCCTTTCACTTAACAGAAAAACACTGAACATTTAAATGTCACTTCTCCTTCATGGGGTTGTTTGCCTTTAAATTAACTGTTGGTATGATGTACAGAGGGATATTCTGAGACCATTTGCAATTGGTTTTCATTTTTTATTATTTGTGGTTTTTGACTTATTTAGCTTTTTATTCAGCAGCTCTTCAAATTTGCGTCTTAAGCAATCTGGTTGCTAGGGTCCAAATTCCCCTAGCAACCATGCATTGATTTGAATAAGAGACTGGAATATAAATAGGAGAGGCCTGAATAGAAAGATCGGTAATAAAAAGTAACAATAGATTAGTAGTCTTACAGAGCATTTGAAAGCTGCAAAGAGTCAGAAGAAAAAGACAACTATAAAAGTATTAACAAAAATAAAAACCAATTGAAAAGTTGCTTAGAATTGGCCATTATATAACATAACCGTTACCTTAAAGGGGTTGTTCACCTTCTAGTTCTCTTCAGATCGATCACCAGAAATAACTTTTTTCCAATTACTTTCTATTTTCTGTGTGTCACTGTTTTTCTAATATTGAAGTATAAGGTGTACTTTTTCACCTTCACTCTGAGAAGGGGGTCGCAGACCCTGTAAACAGTTCTAAATTGATACATTTAGTTGATACATTTGTGTCCCTGGTGAGCAAAATCTCTGGGTTACATTACAGGCAGCTGTTAGACTTGATACAATAGTAACTAATAATCCAGAGATACTGCTGAGAAATGGATCAACTAAATGTTGTAAAATTGTAACAGTTTAGAGTCTGCACCTGAATTACTGAGCTGTCAGACTCAAACACCAGAGACACGAACATTCAACATAGATTTTGGAAAAACTGTAAAAAATATATAATGGAAAGTAATTTAAAAAAAAGTCTTTATTTCTGGGGGAAAATCTGAAAACTGAGTTTTTCGAAGGTGAACATCCCCTTTAAGTTAAGCCTAAACAACTTATCAGTTGGTCTTCACTGTTTTGTATAGTTTTGTTATTTGCCTTCTTCTGACTCATTCCAGCTTTCAAATGGGGGGGGGGGTCACTGACCCTATCTAATAAACAAATGTTTTGTAAGGCTACAAATATTATTGCTACTTTTTATTACTCCTCTTTCTATTCAACCCTCTCCTATTCACATCCCAGCCTGTTATTCAAATCAATGCCTGATTGCTAGGGTAATTCGGACCCTAGCAACCAGATTGCTGAAACTGCAAACTAGAGAGGTGCTGAATAAAAAATCGAAATAATTCAAAAACCACAAATAATAAAAAATGAAAACCGATAGCAAATAGTTTATAGAATTTCACTCTGTCATGCTAAAAGTTAATTTAAGAACCCCTATAAGGGGCATTGCCTACACTTGTGCTGGGTACCCAACATTGTCGTGGGTATGACTGGTTGTCTAGGTTGGTCCATATGAACCTCCCCATTATCTACATCAAACTGCTCAGGTAATTATGTGCAATTATTTCATACTACAAGTTTATACTACACAACCGACATAAAGGTTAATGTTGAGGTGTCCTACTCACTGCCTATTCAAAAACAGAATGTTACAGCAAAGTATATGTGAGTACAGGAGGAAGCATGGACAGCAAAGCAGAATGTGGGGAGCACCGTCTGTATAATGGTACTACTGTGAGTCATGCTGTAATAGTCATGTAAATTTTTATTACTGTCTCATCACTTAGCCCACAATAAATGTCACAATAGCTTTAATGGAAGACCCTGGTGCATGTCTGTATTCATGTACTAACAGCCTGTCCTATAAGCATAGCAGGATGTTGGTGGTCACGGCTATGTCTTCACATGGGGCAAAAAGAGCTGCAGTTCCATTTTGGGTCTGCAGAGCTGTCTGCCTGCAAAGTGGTAACTAGTTGACATTCGACAATAAGTGTTAGGGCAGGTAGACATGCTCAAATTTGGGGATATTTAGTCACCCGGTGATTAATCGCCTCTTCTTCGGGCGACTTATCTCCCCAAACTGCCTTCCCACCAGCTAGAATGTAAATCGCCTGCTGGATGGCACTCAGAGCACTTCGTTTTCCAAAGTTTCCTTGATTGCCATCCAGCCAGCGATCTAGCCAGCGGGAAGGCAGTTTGGGTAGATTAGTTGCCCGAAGAAGAGGAAATTTGTCTTTGGGTGACTAATCTCCATGTATCTTAGCGTGTGTCTCTGCCCTTACTGGTTTTCCTAAACAGTCTGAGCCTGGCAAAAGCAGCAAGGTCGCCAAATATCGCCTAATCGGTCCACCCTTGGTAGCGTGCTAATGCAGTCATTTGGCCCTATTGCCAAACAAATGGATTACAATGAAGGGGATAAGAAAAGTCTGAGCGAGGACTACATCAATGAGCCAATGTGGTTCTTGATCCGACAGAAAAGTCAAGCCTGCCTGATCAGGATCTGTCTAATCTTTGGCCAGATATCAACCGAGGAGGCCGGTCTGAGGGCCCATACACAGGCAGATAAACGGTCGAATATGTCTAAGGGTCCCAAATCAGCAGCTAAAATCTGTCTCTGTATGTCCACCTTGAGTAAAGGTGGCCATACACGGGCATACTTTTATCGTTCTGCAAGGAACGATCGTATCGTTAAACGATCGTCTGACCATTATCCCTGATTTTATCCCTGAACGACTAAAACTTTTAAACTCATCCGATCAATTTTGCGAACGATAATGTTGAGACAATCGTTCGTACACCATCAACCATCCGATAGGTTATCAATATTATCGGAACGTTCTGGAATCGGTCGTTTGGAAGTAAAAAATCTGCCTGTGTATGGCCACCTTTAGTGTTTCACTGAGCCCCAACCACATATTGCTGGTGGCACAGTAAACTGCAAGTCAGGAGTTGTGGATTCTGTCATATTGGCCTATTTGGGGCCACTTTAGAAGTTTAAGCTTTGCTTGTAGTATTATCATGATTGAGAACAGAAAGATTACTACTACTGTGCCATAAGATTTCCTTTTCTATAGTAAATAAAGGGTCTGTTCACCTTTCAGTTAACTGTTAGTATGATGTAGAGAGTGATATTCTGAGACAGTTTGCATTTGGTTTTTATTTGTGGTTTTTGCGTTATTTCACTTTTTATTCAGCAGCTCTCCAGTTTGCAAATTTCAGCAGTCTGGTTGCTAGGGCTCAAATTACCCTAGCAACCACGCATTGATTTAAGAGACTGGAATAGGAGAGGCCTGAATAGAAAGAGGAGTAATAAAAAATAGCAATAACAATACATTTGTAACCTTAAAGAGCATTTGTTTTTAGATGAGAAACCTGAAAGGAGTCGGGAGACCAAGGCAAGTAATTAAAAAAAAAAAAAAAAATGTTAAGGTTTCTAAGAACTAGCCATTCCATATCATGCTAAAAGTCAACTTTAAGGAGAACCACCCCTTTAATGCTTATTTTGCCCAGTCTTATGTCGTTTTCAAAGAACAAATTTAGTCCATAAAATATACAGTAGAACCTGTATTTTACATATTTCCAGAAAATTGTTAATTTGGGGAAAATGTAAAACCAGGGCAATGCTTGAAATCGGGATATTTAAAATTGTGGTTTCACTGTTTCATTTTTATTTAAAGTTATTGTGCAAATTCTATGACTTAATATAAGTGAAATATTTGGGATCGTTCCCTCTCAATCAACTTATTGTCTGCTTTACTCTCTAACTTAGACTAGGGGGCAGATTTATCAAGGGTCAAATTGGAAATTAGAATTTTCTTTTTTTTTTTTTTTTTCTTTTTTTTTATGGTCAATTAAAAAAATTCCAATTCGATTTTCGAGATTTATCATACTCTGGCCCTTTAAGAACTCGAATTGGACTATTCGACCACCTGAAACCTGCCAAATTGCTCGTCAGTGGGAGAAGTCCAGGGATTCGAGTGGGTCAATTGCATTAATTGGACTTTAAATTTAATTTTTTTTAATACATTTCGAATTTCAAATTTATGGGAGTTTAGGGGAGTTTTTAAAAACTCGCATGAATTTGACCTTTGATAAATGTGCTTCTAGGTGTTGCACTTTCCTCTCTCTGCTTTACTTGTAACCCAGTAAGCCTCATCCCTGCTTCATGCACAGCGCTGACCTTTCACCCCTTGCGTATACTAGTGATGTGGACCCACACCCGACCCTAATCCGCACCGGCCTGGCCCGCTGCTGCCCCTCTATTTATAGACCCGCGCCCACAAAAAGGGCGGGTGGGTGAAAGTCTTATCAATTTCGTCGCCAGAAGTGCTGGGTCGCGACCCGAAGATTTTGTGCAGGAGCTGGCCCGACCCCTGGGTTTCAGGCCGGCCCGCACATCACTAGCATGAAAAATCACACCAGGCAGACTCTATGCATTTTAGTTATTAATGTGCTGTTTCTATTATGGAGTATTGTTGCGTTCCCTAGAAATCGCTAATTTGTTTTTGGAAACACTTTATAATATATCTTCTTTGTTTCAAAATGTTTAGAATGGTAAATTTGACAGTTACACTATTTTAAACTTTCTCCCATCTTTTTGTTTCTAAGTAACTATAAGATAGTCCTTCATGGGGTCGGGGACCCGCAGAATAACCGCAAAGTGGTCAGGTTTCAGGCAAAAAGCCCTGGCCATGCAGGCAGTCTGCGGATGACCCGGCTAGGTACCGACAAAGTTGCAGGCTTGATCACTCCCTTGTATGTCTGCCAGTTTTGGTTTTTTTTGCGAAGATTCCGTGTCCATTTCGCATGTCCCCAGCATCGTAAGGTTTATTTGGCCTATTGCGGGCATGGTCCAGTAGCCGGTATGGGTTGGTTACGAGTATCAGAAAATAGACCCGCTCAGGACTCTACTTAAGTTTAGGAACATTAATCCACTTCTTCCTAAATCCCTTCTAGAATAATGGACAGCAGTTAGTTTGTGGAAAGGAAGGGCATATTGTAATCAGCCTATTATCTTGCTTTAAAGGGGTAAAAAAAAAATATAAATGTAGAAAATGTGTTTTTCTTCAGTTAAAGAGATGGGCAGGACACAATTTAATAGAAACCTTATTTTGTTCATGTTTCAGAAGCCATGGGTGTATATTGGTTTGCCCGTAACAAAAATAACATTTTGCCTAATGCCTAACTTCCCAATGCACATTAACTACACATTGTCAGTGTCCGCTATTGAAAGCAGCATCTGTTTGCTCTGATCACACTCAAAAGAATGTAGAATGGAGTCCGGCTGAAGAAGCAATGGATTGTGAATCCCACTCTTGGCTGCAGGAAAGAGGATTTCTGTTGCAACAGTTAGAATTAGCAGTGCCATAGAATCCGGGCTGGTTACATTCCAGTAGCTCAGACTTCTAAAACTATACGAATATCCTTATTTACAGTAGGGGATACATTGTACCTTATAATACATGAGTAATACTGTATAACGCAAGCCTGCAGCCTTGTGTCTTTATATGGTCACAGAACCCCTCAGTGACTTCTAATATCCTTATCATTTACAGTAGGGGTACATTATCTCTTATAATACATGAGTGATACTCAGAGTTCCCTGTATAACTCAGCCTGCAGCCTTGTGTCTTTATATGGTCACAGAACAACCCCTCAGTGACTTCTAATATCCTTATCATTTACAGTAGGGGGTACATTATCCCTTATAATACATGAGTGATAACTCAAGAGTTCCCTGTATAACTCAGCCTTGTGCCTTTATATGGTCACAGAACCCCTTAGTGACTTCTAATATCCTTTTCTACTTTTCATTATTGGGTAGATAATTAGAAACTCCCAGCAGGAACTTTGTTTTTTTTTTTTTTGGTAATTAACCCTTGCTTCAATCTAACTGTACTTCAAACAGATAAATTCAGTATATATACATTTGTGTATTTTTGTGACTCCTATCAGGGCTCACCCAGCCTTGCCATGACACAGCCAAGTTATCGCAGGTACTAAAACAGTTTTTATGTCTGTCCGGAGTAGTTTGCGCCCCATCTGTGCTCTGTGATTACTGTGCTCTGAGAATCTCTATTGTTTTCTGTGTGATGCATGGGTTATCCCTGTGGGAATGCAAGAGTAACTCTGTGTTATCAGATGTACAAGTTCTAGTACAATTGGGAAAAGATTACGGTAGCCACACAAAGCTACCATTCTACATTCACCAGCCTAATAGCACATGCCTTCTCTTTTACAGTATGTTCAGGCTGATTCCCCAACAAACAAAGCCTTGGCTGCACTGGTATCTCAACTCCTGCAGTTCCAGGAAGATGCTTTTGGAAGACACGTTACCAACCCTGCCTTCACTAAACTACCTGTAAGTACCTCCTGCATAAGCAGCTTTATCTTGAAGTCCATGATGTTTTGTATGTTGGTGCGGGCGTTGGTGTTGATGGCAGTGATCCCCAACCAGTAGCTCATGAGCAACACGTTGTTTACAAATCCATTTGATGTTGCTCCCTGTGGCCTCAAAGCAGATGCTTATTTTTGAATTCCTAGCTCGAAGGAAAGCTTTTATTATATAAATACCATGTGTTCTGCCAAACAGAGCCTCCTGTAGACTGCTAGTCCACATCGGGGCTACCAATAGCCAATCACAGTCCATATTTTGCATACTTGTGTTACTCTCCAGCTCTTTTTATATTTGAATGTGGCTCACAGGCAAAAAAAAAATGTTTGAAACCCGTTTTTACAGCTGAGCGCATATAATACCCGTCTGTTGTCCTGAATGGTAATCACCTAGGGGCCGATTGACTAAATTCGAGTGAAGGATTCGAAGTCAAAAAACTTTGAATTTCGAAGTATTTTTTGGGCTACTTCGACCATCGAATGGGCTACTTCGACCTTCGACTACGACTTCGAATCGAAGGATTCAAACTAAAAATCGTTCGACCATTCGATAGTCGAAGTACTGTCTCGTTAAAAAAAACTTCGACCCCTAGTTCGGCAGCTAAAAGCCACCGAAGTCAATTTTAGCCTATGGGGAAGGTCCCCATAGGCTTTCCTAAGTTTTTTTGTTCGAAGGATATTCCTTCGATCGTTGGATTAAAATCCTTTGAATCGTTCGATTCAAAGGATTTATTCATTCGATCGAAGGAATAATCCTTCGATCGTACGATCGCAGAATTTGCGCTAAATCCTTCGACTTCGATATTCGAAGTCGAAGGATTTCAATTCCTAGTCGAATATCGAGGGTTAATTAACCCTCCATATTCGACCCTTAATGAATCAGCCCCCTAGTGTTCTTAAAGGTTAGGCAATTATTGCATGTAGAAATGCATCCCTGTGTAGCCTTGTCCTTGAACCACAACAGCAGAAAATAATGGGTTTTGTACAGTAGTGGAACACTGTTATGGCTCTCATCAATGCCATTATCAATCTTTTATAACATTGTTTTATTATTAATCATACTCTATTAATCATACTCTCGCACCTGAACATGAGGCACAATGGATTATCATTTCATGGAAAGACAATTCTTTGTTTTGGGCAGAGTATACATGCAGTTTAAAGTGGAGCGGTCGCCCAAACACAAAACGCTGTATAATAAAAGTCCTTTCCAAATTAAACATGAAATCCAATTTCTATTATTTATTTAAGCATTCATAGCTGTTGTAAACTCATTTAAAAATCTTAGCTGTTAATCAAATGTTGTCTGCCCTTCCTCTATGCCTTGGGCAGACAATTACTTTCACTTTCCAATCAGTACTTATTAGTAGGGATCCAGGATTCGGTTCGGGATTCGGCCGAGATTTGGCCTTTTTCAGCAGTATTCAGATTCGGCCGAACCAAATCGGGTGGAGAGGGAAATCTTGTGACTTTTTGTCACAAAACAAGGAAGTAAAAACAGTTTTCCCCTTCCCACGCCTAATTTGCATATGCAAATTAGGATTTGGTTCGGTGTTCTTCCGAATCTTTCGCGAAGAATTCGGAGCTTGGCCAAATCCAAAATAGTGGATTCGGTGCATCCCTACTTACTAGATGTCACTGCTCTCCCCACGTTACACCCTGTTTCTTCACCATTTAATTGTGTAGCCAGGACATGGGGATGGACATCAGGTCCCCCATTCTGGTGCACAAACAAGATTCTGAGATGATACAAGTCTTGTCTTAATAACAGTGTCCACAAAATGGCTCCTGCCTGCTTGTTATAATTATGAATTCCCAGACTGGAAATAAGATTCAAATCATTGTATATAGTGTAATTAAAGGACAAGGAAAGTTAAACTAAAGAAGTAACTAGAAATGTTGTAGATTATGTTGTGTGCTTCTGTACCAGTCCAAGGCAACCACAGCCCTTTAGCAGTAAAGATCTGTGTCTCCAAAGATGCCCCAGTAGCTCCCCATCTTCTTTTCTGCTGATTCACTGATTCAAATGCTCTGTGCTGCTGTCACTTACTGAGCTTAGGGAGCCACTCACAATATACAGTACACATAGAATAGAAATGTCACAATATAAGGCTGATTAGTAATTAATACACATAATTACTACATGGCAGCACAGAAACCAGTGCAATTAGCATCAGAATTGAATAATCAGCAAACCTGTAGCATCAGCTTATATTACAGCCAGGGAAGCTCATTTTCTACTGGATAATTAGTGACGAGCCCTAAGCTTAGCTTCTCAACAGCCAATCAGAGCCCACTGAGCATGTGAGTGTCACAGACACTTTCCAAGATGGTGACCCCCTGTGACAAGTTTGAAGTCCTGGATCATTGCTGCTATTGACCGAAACTTTAGGCTGGTGCAATAAATTCACTATATAAAATATGACATTTTTAGGTCTATTAATTTTAAGGGTTTAGTTCTCCTTTAAAGTTCATTTTGCTGTACTAATGTGATAAAATAGGATTTTGAATATGTATTTTTGGGTGGTTGGTCCCCTTTAACATTATTCAGTGCATTAGTCGGGAGTTGCATCTTACATGATGGCAGTGTAAATACTAGATTTCAAGTTAACCCTTTCTGATGCAGTGTCTCACTGGTAGCTGCTAAGCATCTGCTGGTGTCAGAATGGACAATTAAAGACACCTGTCTATAAGGGCCCAGTCAGTAGAATTGGTTTAGAAAATGCACTCTGCCAATTGCTTTAAAGGAGAAGGAAAGGCTGAGTTTATTTGGGGGTGGTAAAAGTTAGGCACCCCAAGTGATTGTATTTATTTACCTAACAGCAGCCGGGGTTATTCCAGTGAGCACCACAAAGTGATCTTCTTCTGGATTCTTCTTTCTTCAAATTTCCCGAGGCAGACACATGCGCAGTAGAATAAAATAGCGACTTTTTGGTTAAAGTTTGGCTTTTCGCTCTGCAGCACAGAAGTAAAAAGAAGCAGGAATAGGCGCTCTGTGGTGCTCACTGGAATAACCCCGGGCCGGTGCAGTTTTCTGCTGGGGTGTTGGGTAAATATATACAATCACTTGGGGGTGTCTAACTTTTACCAACTCAGCCTTTCCTTCTCCTTTAATGAAAGCATGGTTCTCATTCTTGTTATTGTTTTTCCTACATAGAGCAAAACAGGGAAATGGAAAGTGTGTTCATTTTATACCTGACCCCAGCACTTCTCATCGGAGTAGTTGTGGAAGAAAGACGATCATCAATTAACCCTTTCTCACTAAATCCTCTGTATAAAGCTGGACACAGACATTCAGATTTTATTCTGTGTACAACGAACATTCAGAGGTCCATTGTTTGTTTCAGTGCCACAATCTAAAACTAACCATTCCGATTTCAGTTGTAGGATTAAAATAGTTAAAATAACCAATTAGACAATATTCTGGCCATTAATTGACAGACAGTAATGTATGAAAGTTATGTCCCAGATATAATAGTGAGTCACCCATGCATATTGTCCACTAGGCAATACATGAGAAGATATTATTAGCCTTCAGAAATTTTCCAACCTGTCCAATTGACTAACGACCGGCATGCTATGAAAATTGTCGGGGTGATTATTTAGAACCCACATGTTCCGAGAATTGTACGACACGTCCTTTCATTAAAGGACAAGGAAAGGCAAAAAAATAAAATCCCATTTTTACTTTCTTTAATGAAAAAGAAACCTTTCTCCAATATACTTTAATTAAAGAATGTGTAGCATTTTTATAAGAAACCTGACTGTATGCAGTGAAATTCTCCCTTCATTTACTGCTGTGGATAGGAATTGTCAGACGGTCCCTAACTGCTCTGCAGGGAAACAATCATACTTATGTACAGCAGGGGGAGCCCCTGCCTTACTTCCCAGCCATGCAGAACTCAAGCAGCTTTGTTTATGACAATCCCTAAGCAGCCCAGATCACACTGAGCATGTGCACAGTCTTGGTCTTGCAAAGATGTATAACAAAGTTACAAGATGGGGACCCCCAGTGGCCAACTTTGAAAGCATAAATCATTTGTTTGATTAGACTTGTGGTGCAGTAAGTTCATGCTTATGTTTAGTATACAAAATACAGGAGACATTAACCTTTAAGTTTTAATATTATTAGTGACCTGATATAACTCTTTAAGTTGTGGTTTAAAAAAAAAAAATTTTAAAGTGGATGTTCAACCAGAAAATAAAGGCTGGGATTGGAAGATAGTTGGGATGTGGAATGTAATTCTACGCAAAAATTTCCAATACAGTGTAGATATTAAAGGAGACATTTAGGATAAATTAAAAAACCCTAATTTTGTATGCAATTATAAGTAATATATGGTGTTGCTTTTACTTGGTGCTAAAAATTAATATCTTTAAAAATAGCCCCTTTATTGGAGCTCCGAATAGATGTTCTCTGGTCCCTGTCTGTGTTTCAAATGAGGGGTGGGCGTGTCCCTGCCAGAAGCACAGTAGAAGGGGGACAGCCAATCACAGCCCTGCAGTCACACAAGCACAGACAGGCTTCAGTTCCCTATCAGGTCCTGCTAGCTGCTGATTGGTTCCTGTCCTACAGTGCAGTGAGCTGAGTGCACAGCCTGGGAATTCAGGGAGCAGCAAGTGGAAGAGAAGGGAGGGATTATTAGGGGTTTTTCAGAAATATTCAATAAATCAGCCTGAAACACTACTTTTTTTTTTTTAAGCGCAATTCTTCTATATCTAAATAAGTATAATGCAGTGGTACATTCTTATTTTTTACACAAAATGTCTCCTTTAATAAGAGTTTATCAATCCAGCATGCTCGGGACCTGGGGTTTTCTGGATAAGGGATTTTATAAAAAAAAAAAAAGAATTATTTAAATGCAATGGAGTCTATGGGAGACAGCCTTTCCCTAATTTAGAGCATTTTGGATAATTGGTTTGCGGATAACGGATCCCATAACTGTAACTGCTTTTTCAGGCAGTTTCTGTGTCTTAATATTACATATGTCCCTTTCCTTTGGATTTAAGAGTGGGTTTTCACTTTCACAAGCTGCCGGAGTGCAGCTATTTTTCATTGATTGTTAGAATTCTGTTTGATTATGCAAAACAAAAAATGCTTTCATTTGAAAGCTCAAATACTTGGAATTGTTAATTGGGCCACAGTGAACTGAGGTGACCGGCTCCAGGATCTGCATGGGTGCCCACCATCGTCTGTTTATTGGGGTGATTAGCCAAATCTGTGTTTGCCCAGCACTTGCATAGAGAAGTTTATTTGCATTTAGTGATTTATGTATGCTCAAGCTCTGATTACCGCTCTAATTCCAGGTAAAGTGCTTCATGGATTTCAAAGCAGGTGGAGCTCTATGTCACATACTGGGGGCTGCTTACAAACACAGGAGCGACCAAGGGTGGTAAGTGCTCATCTCCATTCTCTCTATTGTCTGTTACAGCTCCGGAGGTAAATGCAGGTTTTCTATGTGAATGAGCGTCTCCATTCATTGTCTAACAATTTTATATATTCCATATTATTGTACAGAAAAATAAAAATAGGCTTTGGTATGAATACTCTATCTAATACAGACTCTATTAAAGTAACCTTGTTTCACCCAGAATACAATTCTAATATATAGCTTGTGTTGTGTTCTAAATCCATAACAGACATTCAACATACGGAAAGCTAAAGTTTAACTAAGAAATGTATTAGTCAGCCCTGTAGCATCTGCTTATACAGCGATAGGCAAACCTCATCATTTGCAATCACCCATAAGCTTAAACGGGTGGTTCACCTTAAAGTTAACCTTTAGTATGTTAAACTTTTCAATTGGTCTTCATTATTTTTTTTATAGTTTTTGAATTTTGCCTTCTTCCAAATTAAATAGGGACCCCATCTAAAAACAAATTCTCTGTAAAGCTAAAGACATTTGTTATTGCTACTTTTTATTCCTCATCTTTCTATTCTCTCTCCTATTCATATTCCAGTCTCTTATTCATATCAAGGCAGGGTTGTTAGGGTAAGTTGAGCCCTAGCAACCAGAATGTTGAAATTGCAAACTGGAGAGCTGCTGCATAAAAAGCTAAATAACTCAAAAACCACAAACAATAAAAAATGAAAACCAATTGTCTGTTCATCCGAATATCCCTCTACATCATACTAAAAGTTAAAGGGGATGTTCACCAAAAATAGACTTTTTTCAATTGCTTTCCTTTTTGTTTTGTTTTTGTTTTTTACAGTTTTTCCAAAATATAAGTTTAAAGTTGAATGTTCTTGAGTCTGGCAGGTCAGTAATACTGTTGCGGACTCTAAACTGTTACAATTTTGCAACAATTCGTTAATATATTTCTCAGCAGTATCTGTGGAGTATTAGCAACTATTGTATCAATTCTAGCAGCTGCCTGTAATGAAATTCAGGGATTCTGCTCAGCAGGTACAAAGATAACAAAAGTATCGACTAAATGTATCAATTTAGAACAGTTTACAGGGTCGGCGACCCCCCCATAGCTGCTTTTATAAGGTGAAAAACGACACTTTACACTTCAATATTCGTAAAACTGTCACACATAGAAAATAGAATGTAATTGGAAAACGTCTTTATTTCTGGTGAATTGTCAGAAACCAACCAAAACTGAAAAAAGTGTTGGAAGGTGAACAACCCCTTTAAAGGAGAACTAAACCCTAAAAATGGCTTATTTTATATAGTGAACTTATTGCACGAGGCTAAAGTTTGAGCTTGTCAATAGCAGCAATGATCCAGGACTTCAAACTTGTCACAGGGGGTCACCATCTTGGAAAGTGTCTGTGACACTCACATGCTCAGTGGGCTCTGATTGGCTGTTGAGAAGCTAAGCTTAGGGCTCGTCACTAATTATCCAGCAGAAAATGAGCTTCCCTGGCTGTAATATAAGCTGATGCTACAGGTTTGCTGATTATTCAATTCTGATGCTAATTGATGCCTACTTCTATAGTTAAGCTTCAGTTCTCCTTTAACTTTAACTATTAGCTGCTCAATGCACACTGAGCATGGTTATGTTGCAGACTCTAACGACAAACCCCAAGATGGGAAACTACTCTGAAAGTCTTGATCTTTACTGCTATATAGATTTTCAAGATTTAGGCTGCTTCCGTAAGACCCATGTATAAGATATGCCATTTTTATCAGTTTTTAGTTCTCCTTAAAGGGGCTTTATGGGGATCAGTTATACATTTAGAAAATGATAAGCATTTTGCACAACTCTGTATACCGAGCTGAAGGGTAACCCCTATTTGTTTTTCTGTGCTACATCAGGAGAAGATTTGACTTGCAGAATCCCTCCAGGATGGATCGCAATGTGGAAATGTTCATGACAATAGAAAAAACCTTGATGCAGGTAATTATGGGTTTTGTGGCATACTAATGTCTCCGCTTGGTTAATTGTGGGTCATGACTGCAAGATTTGTGACTATGGCAGTCTCATTATGTTGCTCTGGCAGCCAATAGTAGCAGTTCATCTTGATCGGGTCACATACAAATGGGCTATTGAACTTATGTTTCATTGCACAGCAACAAAAGTTTGATTTCAGTCTACTTGCAAGTGAGGGAATACAGGGATATGGGAGAGAGCTCTTAGTACAAGTTGATCCAGGGACTGGTCCCATTGCATCTTGGAGTCAGGAAGGAATTCCCCCCCCTGAGGCAAATTGGAGAGGCTTCAGATGGGGTTTTTTTTACTTCCTTTGGATCAACTGGCAGTTAGGCAGGATATATATATATAGATATATATATAGATATATATAGATATATAGATATATAGATATATATTTTTTATATATTGAACGCAGCATGAAGAAAGATTGGGTTCCTTGCAATGTTCCCTCTAATTCCTTCTCAGATATGTGCACAAAAATTTTTTTCCACACATTTTAAACTTGTGTGCTCAAATCAGAACAAAGGCAAAATTTTAAAAAAAAAATTATTTGTGCGCACCACAATTTGTTGTGTGCACTGGCCTCAAAGTATGTGCACAGCTTAGAGGGAACACGGGTGCCTTGACTGAACCAATAAACACTTGCGTTCATTTCATCAATCCTGAGAGCTATAACTCTCTGACACTTGAGATCACTTTTTTAGTTTGATTACAGGCCTAGAATAAGCACTTGGAAAAGGCTGGTTCATGTTGGTAATGGACAAATATTTATGATGATTAAAAATTGAACAAAATATTTGACCATGCTTCTCTCTACTTCTGTCTAGAACAACTGCTTGAGCAGGCCAACAGTCTACCTCGTTCCAGATATTGAACTGAAGTTGGCAAATAAACTGAAAGATATAGTCAAACGTCATCAGGTATTTGACCGTTTTGGCAAATCCACAACTTTTTTTTATTTTTTTGGAAACATGCACACCTGTTCCTCTACAGTTTAAAAGTTCTATACTTTTCTAACCAACCAAATGTAGCTTGATTTTTTTTTTTTTAACTCATGTAACTATTGCTCGATAGGGAGCGGTGACAGAAGAGAAGTCAAAGGCCTCCCACCATGTGTACCCTAATCCTACCTCACTGGATGATGGTAAGTGATTATAAATGGCATTCTAATTGAATCTACAAAGTGGTATAATAGTGTAGTACAGGTATGGGATATGTTATCCAGAATGCTCAGGGCCTGGGGTTTTCCGGATAATAGCTCTTTCTGTAATTTGCATCACTGTAGTCTACTAAAAAAATAAAGCATTTAATAAACCCAATAGACTTGTTTTGCCTCTAATATGAATTAATTATTTCGTAGTTGGGATCAAATACAAAGTACTGTTTTATTATTTCAGAGAAAAATTTAGATAAAATGGAGCCTATAGGATATGGCCTTAATGTAGGTGTGGAGCTTTCTGGAAAGGGTTTCCGGATAAGTGGTCCTATACCTGTATAGATTTGATCAATTTGTCTACTCTTCCGGTTGATGAAGCCTCAAACATTTAGCTCTACTGCAGAGTAATAACCTTGCTCTGCTCTGATGTTGGACATTATACAAGGAGTTCAATATATATAGTTTGTTTTCAAATTTAAGAATGTTGTCAGTCAGGATTTCCATGGCCATGTAAATGATTACAAACGCTCTTTACAGGAGCTAGGTGTTGATGTCTAATAACAGGTGAGGCTACTGGGCATGTATAAGAATATATTTAACATGCTGTGGGCCTGTGTGTTGCAATCATCTTTGGTGGTTATTAAAGTCTGAATGCAAAAAACTCGAAAAAATTAAGGTGTTTTTTTTATTCTCTATAAATCTAAATTTTTAGTGGATAAAAAAAACTTGAATGTTTCAAGATTTGTAATACCCTGAGGTTGGAAAAAGTCAGAATTCGAAAATCCTCCATCTCAGACCTGCCAAAGTTGAAGGCGGGGGGGGGGGGTCCCTATCTTATTTAGTTTCTGTGGTCTGCTCTGTAATTAGCCCGAAAATCCAACTTTTTCAGGCAAGAATCCATAAAAATTCGGACTTTTCAGGAAAAGCTGGTAGAAAAATCAAGCGATTCGGGAGGGGAAAATTGTACAATCCGAATTTTCACTAGATTTTAGAGTTTTTCCCCGATCCGATTACATTGTGCTTTTTTAATAATAAGTTCAAATCTTTGCTTCTAGTTTGGTTGAACTTCTTTCAATAAAATAGTCAGAACAATTCTGATATAATCGCCCCTTCAATGTCAACTGTAGGAAGAAATAAGTATATGACGGCAATGTCCAAACTGCAGTCTTTCATGTAGTGCAACTACTGGCTGCCTCTAAAGTTGAAGTCAGAGTTTTGACAGTGTGATTTGTAAGTGTAGTTGTCATAGGCTACTTGTTCAGGAGGCTAAAGTTTGAGCTTGTCAATAGCAGCAATGATCCAGGACTTCAAACTTGTCACAGGGGGGTCTCCATCTTGGAAAGTGTCTGTGACACTCACATGCTCAGTGGGCTCTGATTGGCTGTTGAGAAGCTAAGCTTAGGGCTCGTCACTAATTATCCAGCAGAAAATGAGCTTCCCTGGCTGTAATATAAGCTGATGCTACAGGTTTGCTGATTATTCAATTCTGATGCTAATTGCACTGGTTTCTGTGCTGCCATGTAGTAATTATGTGTATTAATTACTAATCAGCCTTATATTGTGACATTTCTATTCTATGTGTACTGTATATTGTGAGTGGCTCCCTAAGCTCAGTAAGTGACAGCAGCACAGAGCATGTGAATCAGTGAATCAGCAGAAAAGAAGATGGGGAGCTACTGGGGCATCTTTGGAGACACAGATCTTTACTGCTAAAGGGCTGTGGTTGCCTTGGGCTGGTACAGAAGCACAAAACGTACAACATTTCTAGCTACTTCTTTAGTTAGGCTTTAGTTCTCCTTTAAAGACCCTCCTGGTTTGCTGCTACCATGAGTTGTAATGTGCTGCATTATGAATAAAGGGCAAACTTGACAGATTGTCTCAGTGATGAATGTGTTTTTTATTTTCAGATGAATGGCTAAGACCGATTATGAAAAAGGATAAACAAGTTCAAGTGCACTGGGGATACTATCCTGATAGGTAATTATCACTTGTATTTTGGACACTCTCCATTAGCCTAAACACTATTCAGTTCTCTTTTTGGCTGCTATTTATTTCATATTTAAAAGAGAGACACTGTAAAAAGTCCTATAGTAGTCACAGTTGGTACTTTTAAACCATTTCAATGAAAACATCAGATGAATATGTTGCCTGCGTCGTATAAAACTGTAATTGTGAGACCTGCCTTGCTTTTTGCTGTATTCATCCTGTTAGTACTGAACGCTTCACATTCTTTCCCTAATCCTCCCTGCTGGCCAGACACAAAACAAAGGGGTAACAGTTTTTTGTTTAGTTTCTTCTTCCTCTGACATCACTCGTAAAATGAGCAAGTCGCTGCATTCACTCATTATGCACATCCGTGGCTGGTGGGGTCAATTTAAAAATTTTTTACCCCCAACCCTAGTGGGGGAAATGCTTTTTGCCAACAGGTACCGTATATACTAGAGTATAAGCCGAGGTACCTAATTTTACCTATGAAAACTGGGAAAATTTTTTGACTTGAGTATAAGCCTAGACACAACTACAGCCCTGTCTCCCAGCAGCGCACATTCCACCAAAGCGACCCACCCAGCAGCGATCAACCGGACTTCTTTGCAAAGTTGATGGTGACAGAGAATTGCCAAACGGATTACTGTGTGCATTGTCCCACTGTCCCACTACCATGTGCAGAGGGTGCTGTGTGATATTGTCATCACTGTTATTCTTTTATATAACCAACAGAGGGCGCTGTGTGATATTGCAGTCACTGTTAATCTTTCATATAACCAACAGAGGGTGCTGTGTGATATTGTCATCACTGTTAATCCTTCATATAACCAACAGAGGGCGCTGTGTGATATTGCAGTCCCTGTTCTTTCATATAACCAACAGAGGGTGCTGTGTGATATTACAGTCACTGTTATTCTTTCATATAACCAACAGATGGCGCTGTGCGATATTGCAGTCACTGTTAATCTTTCATATAACCAACAGAGGGTGCTGTGTGATATTGTCATCACTGTTAATCCTTCATATAACCAACAGAGGGCGCTGTGTGATATTGCCATCACTGTTATTCTTTCGTATAACCAACAGAGGGCACTGTGTGATATTGCAGTCGCTGTTAATCTTTCATATAACCAACAGAGGGCACTGTGTGATATTGCAGTCACTGTTATTCTTTCATATAACCAACAGATGGCGCTGTGTGATATTGCAGTCACTGTTATTCTTTCATATAACCAACAGAGGGTGCTGTGTGATATTGCAGTCACTGTTATTCTTTCATATAACCAACAAAGGGCGCATTGTTATTCTTTCATATAACCAACAGAGGGCGCTGTGTGATATTGCAGTCTCTCCCCAAGCGAACTGTTGGTATAGGAATGATTAAAAGTGACTGCAATCTCACCTACTGCCCGCTGACTCGAGTATAAGCCGAGGTAGACTTTTTCAGCACATTTTGGATGCTGAAAAACTCGGCTGATACTTGAGTATATATACGGTACCCTGTAAGTCTGGCCACTCAGTAATCCAGTTGCACTTTCTGAACTGTTACAATGTGCTACATTTAGTTGATGCATTACTTGTATGCAGGATCTGCAACTATTGTATCAAGTCGAACAGCTGCCTTTAAAGGGGAACTCCAGCTTCCAAACCAAAATTTGATAAAGAGGCCCACATAACACAGAAACCCCTAATATACCCATCGCCGTTACCTGTTTCTTCAAAAAGTATGAATAAATGCCATTTTCTATGCTGAAATCCAATAACAGTTCTTCGCGTTCTGCATTATTTGAAATCCTAGCAGGGAAGGAGGGACTAAACACTGATGTTGCAGATTGTAACAACTTCTCCACAGCTTACAGATAACATGCAGGAACTACATAACCCACAATGCATTGCACTGGAATGCTCCTTTCCTTATTGAAATCCCATGTGCAGGGAATTGTGGGATTTGGAGGATGCAGGACAGATGGCTGTTGATACAAAGTAACAGTAGTCATTCAGCTCAGCAAAGTAGTCGGACAGATCAGCAGGGGGCTAGGCTTATGGAACTGTCCAAACCAGGGGTGTCCAAACTTTTAACAACGAGGGCCAGATTTGATGAGGTGAAAATGTGTGGGGGCCGACCAGTTTAGCCTGACATTCTTTGACTCGAACCATTAAGTTTATTTTCATGAAGCTGCTGGATCCAGGCAAAATTAAATGTGAAGCTACTATATGTTAGTGCCCTACTGCACTGATCTCCTTCTTTCCCCATAGCCAGCAGGCCCGGACTGGCAATCTATGGGTTCTGCAAATACCAGAGGGGCTGCTATATGGTTCCATAGAAAGTTACCAAATAGTGGGCTGGTAGGGGGCTATTTGGGCTGGTAGGGGGATGTTTGGGCCTCTGTATACTTGGAATGGCATGGCCTATTTTGACTCCCAGTCCAGGCCTGATAGCCAGCCCCCACCCACTCTCTGTAATCTTGTAATTTTTTATTCAACTGTTCATTCTCTCTCCGTTACACACTCACCTTCTGTAACTCCCCCTCCCTCTCAGAAACCAGGCATGAAAAAAAAGCTACACTACTAAAAAACCCTTTCTATCCCCTGGCTCAAACCCCCCCCCTCGATAGTTTTACAACTCTAGTCTCTGTTACTCACAAGCTCCTCTCCTTCTGGAGCTGCCAGCTCCCCCCTCCCTCTCAGAAACTAAAGGTGGACTGGACTCCTTGACTGTGACTTACTTCCCTGCTGCCGCACATTCATTTCTATGTGATCAGAGACACTTGTTAGATAAGCAGGATCAAGCTGCAGCAGCACATTTTCAACACTTCTCACGTGTCTCAGTGATCACATAGAAATGAATGTGCAGCAGGGAAGTAAGTCACAGTCAAGGAGTCCACCTTTAGTTTCTGAGAGGGAGGGGGGAGTGACAGAAGTTTAGCGTGTAACGGAGAGAGAACGGAGAGCTTTAAAAACTCACGGAGGCTGGCTGCTGCAGTGGGAATGGGGAGAAGGTGGAATCCCAGTCGGCAGCAGTATTCTCAAGTGCAGCAGGTGCGCGTGTGACCTGCTGCGACGTTCTGCTCCTCTTCCGGCTCCCTCTCTGGTACTGCAGCCGACTTCTTCTTCACCGCTGGCCACTTCCACTGCACCGACTGGGGAGGGGGGTGGTGTGAAATGCTGCGGCCTGCGGGCCAATTAAAAATGAGTCGCGGGCCGCAGTTGGCCCGCGGGCCGTAGTTTGGACACCCCTGGTCCAAACTATTAAAAATCATGAAAAGTCTGTATATTTTTTAATTGATGTATATGGCAAAGTTGCTTGACGTGCTTACTTTTCAAAAAGCTTGTTATGTTTGTGTGAAATAGAAAAACAGAAATAGAAAATAGATTAATAATGGGGAAAGGCTTTATTTTGGGAGAACTAGTTGAAACCAACTGAAGAGAAAAAGTGTTTAAAGGTGAACAACCCCTATAATGTTTGTTGCCTATTGTGTGCGATGAGAGCAGATTTATTGATCTGTGTTACAGGAATGGAAAATATCCACCAATTGTCTCTCATTCATTGCTTCTCTTCCAGCTATGATACCTGGATTCCAGCCTCTGATTTAGATGCAGATGTAGAAGATGCTCCCATCCCAGAGAAGCCATGGAAAGTAAGCAGTATTGTTCATTGAAATATACCAGGTTTGATTTTGAACACATAAAAATTGACCTTTGCTGCATTTTCTCCACTTTTATGTCTTTAGCCATGTTTTGAATAGATTATCAAAGCATGCTTGAACCACAAAACAAAAAAAAATCAATAAAACCGCTGTAGAAAAGAATTTCCCTTATTAAAATACAGAAATTATATATTTTTTTTTTTTATTGGAAATTACCTCCTTCCTGCCAGAATACACCAGTGTTGAAAAGCTTTCTAAATATATTTCTCTGTCGTCTTAGGGGGACACAGGGAACCATGGGGTTAAGCTCCATCCTCCAGGAGGCAGGACACTTGAAATTAATTAATTAAGGGGCGTGCCCTTCAGGCTTTACCCCCTACACTGTACCTTCCTATTCAGTTTTTTAAGTGTCCTGCTCCCGGGAGGTTGGACCGACGTGTGATTCCACGTTCAGCCCATGGCTGATACCCGGGGTGAGGCCTGAAAGCAGGGTTACCTGTCTTTTAATAGGAAGCCCCCTACGAGGTGAAACGCACCGGGGTCACTCTCTAGCTATTGCTATATCGACCACCCAGACGTTGCCTGCACTGACTGATTCAGGGCAGAAGGTTTGGCCGGTGTGGGGGTAAGTGGCACATCTCCTGTATTCTGCAGTAACGTTGCCTTATGGTTTGGGGCCCCCCCCCCTACTGGGCTACCCCCCCCCACCCCTGGGGGGGGCGACCCCCCCCTCTCCCCCCCCCTCCCCCCTGCTCTCTCTCCCGCTCCAGCACCTGCTCTGCCTGCTCCTCGGCTCCTTCTGCGTCTATTGCGCACTCTGGGCTTGACTCTGGAGGGAGGTGGACGGGTCCGTCTATCTGCGCAATGAAGTGGAACGCAATGCGTTCCACTTCCTCTGTTCGCCGGCGGCCATTTTCTTGGGCGCGAAAGTGTGCGCATGCGCGCACGGGTTGGAACGCAACTTGCGTTCCAGCGGCCATTTTGGAACGGAGATCCGAAGGGAGAGCAGCAGGCAGCTACTCTTTCTGTCTAAAAAAGTCTGGAGGTGATTTAGGCAGTGCCCCTTTCTCTCTACCTTCCTATTCTATGGCAGAAGGTAGGTCAGTGGGACTGTTCACAAGGGCAGGGGGGAAGAAGCCCTTAACAGCACAGGTGAGATACCTTGCTTGCTCTAAATGCCAGAAAAAGTTTCCAGGGGGCCAGGCTGAGCCGCTTTGTGGGTCCTGCTCCTTGGAGCAGGGGGATACTACTGCTCATGGGGGCCTCTCAGCTGCGTCAGCTATGACTGCTCCGCAGACGGTTTCTCAGGATTTAGACTCTGGAGCTGCAGCAGAGCCTCCTCCCCCTCTTTGGGCAGTCCAATTATCTCAATCTCTGGCATCATTACAAGGGTTGCCTGCCATTGCAGATAACCTTGGAAAGGTTCTTGTTCAGCTTAGCCATAAAACTGGCGCCAAGCGTAGACGGTGTGAACGACGCAAGAGGGGACACTGTCAACTCTGCTGTGTCTGACGAATCTTCCCCTGAGCTCCACTCTTCTCACTCTGAAGGTGAGGTTGGATCTTCTGACTATTCATCCGCAGATGAGGAAGAACATCAGGATGAGGGAAAGGATCGTGACAGTTTTCATGATGTAGACGGGATTATTAAGGGTGTCCTTGAGGTTCTTAATATATCCCAGAAGCCCAAACAGACAGGAGAGGCATCTAGCCTATTCAAGAGGCAACATAAGTCAGCTGTATGTTTCCCAGAAAATGAACAACTTCAAGGTTTAGTTCAGAATGAGTGGAATTCCCCTGAACACAAGTTTCAGGCGACTAAAAAATTCTCTAAATCATATCCCTTTCCAAAAGAGCTAGTTGATACTTGGTCTAATCCACCATCAGTTGATGCCCCAGTTTCTAGACTGTCAAAGTCCACCACATTACCAGTTACTGACGCAGCAGCATTTAAGGACCCTTCTGACAGAAGGCTAGAGGGGTTCCTTCGTGCAATTTACACCTCTGCAGGGTCGGCTCTACGCCCTTGCCTGGCTTCAGCGTGGGTCTCCAGAGCCATACAGGCATGGTCTGAGTCGCTGGCCAAGGACATTCTAGACGGGGTTCCCCGACAGGAGTTGTTATCGTCGGTACAGACTATTGCTGAGGCATCTAGTTACCTTTGTGACACAACCCTTGATACTTCACAAATTACTGCCCGGACTTCAGCATTGTCCGTAGCAGCACGCAGAACATTATGGCTCAAAAATTGGTCTGCGGACCTTAGTTCCAAAAAGTCACTCACTTCTCTGCCGTTCAAGGGACATCGTCTGTTTGGAGAAGAACTGGAGAAGATTATCTCCCAGGCGACGGGGGGGAAGAGTACCTTTCTCCCACAGACCAGAGGCCGAGCATCTACCTCAAATAGAAGGGGGAAATTTTTTCGTGGCCAAAGTGGCAGATTTTCAAGGCGTAACAATTCTCCACAAAGGTCCCACTTTCGGGCCAAAGTCGGTGAGAAAGGCCGGCCCGCTTGGAAAAACAACAGGCCTCACAACAAACCCTCAGGGGAGAAGCCCGCCTCAGCATGACGGGGCATCACCTCCGGAATCGTTGGATTGGATAGGGGGCAAATTACTTCGATTCCGGGAGGAATGGATGAAGCATTCTTCAGATGCATGGGTCACAGAAATAGTGACAGAGGGTTATCATTTAGATTTCTCAAGCACGCCACCCGGAAGATTCCTCATGTCCAGAGTCCCCCACTGTGCTCAGAAGGCTCAAGCCTTTGTACAATGTATAGAAAAGTTGGAGCGATCCGGGGTAATCAGTCCAGTACCAACCAAAGAGAGATTCTCCGGTTTTTACTCGAACCTATTTACAGTACCAAAGAGGGACGGTTCTCTCAGACCTGTGCTCGACCTCAAGGGTCTCAACAAATTCATCCGATCAGTACGGTTCAAGATGGAAACGTTGAGATCTGTCATTCGAGGGATGGAACAGGGGCAACTGATGATGTCCCTGGACATAAGGGACGCATACCTGCATGTTCCAATTTGGCCCCCCCATCACCGCTACCTACGATTTGCCTTCCAGAACAAACACTATCAATTTGTGGCTCTCCCATTCGGATTGTCGTCCGCTCCCAGGGTTTTCACCAAGTTGATGGCCGGTGACAGCTGCAACGTTGAGACTGCAGGGGATTTCCGTGACCCCCTATCTGGACGACCTCCTGTTAAAGGCCAGTTCAGAATCGAGGGCCAAGGAGCATCTAAACCAAGCAGTTCGGCTACTCCAGAGTTTCGGATGGACCATCAACTGGTCGAAGTCCAGCCCAGATCCCAGTCACAGGATGATATTCCTCGGCCTGGAATTCGATACGATCACACAGACTGTAACATTACCCATGGACAAGCAGGCCAGGATCAGAGATCAAGTTCAACATCTTCTGTCCAGTCAAAGCACGACAGTACACAAGGCGATGCAAGTACTGGGAACAATGGTTTCAGCCATCGAGGCAGTTCCATTTGCACAAATACATCTTCGGTCTCTCCAAGCCAACATTCTAGCAACGTGGAAAGGGGGACCTCTATCCCGCCCCATGTCCTTGTCACGTCAGGCGAGGGCGGAATTACAGTGGTGGATGAGATCGGAGAATCTAGCTGCAGGTCAATCGTGGGCAACACCGGAGTGGATTGTGATATCAACAGACGCCAGCCTCCAGGGCTGGGGGGCAACATGGGACGAGCAGTCTGCCCAAGGGCTTTGGTCTCCAGAGGAAGCCAAACTACCAATAAATATTCTAGAGCTGAGAGCGGTAAAATTGGCCCTCGTCCAGTGGACAGACCGATTCAGAGAAAAGCCCATACGCGTCCAAAGCGACAATGCTACGACAGTAGCGTACATAAATCGTCAAGGAGGGACACGAAGTCGGGCGGCCCTGGCAGAAGCCAGACAGATTCTTCTCTGGGCGGAAAACAACTCAGTGAAATTATCTGCAATACACATTCCAGGAGTGTCCAACACAAAAGCGGACTTTCTCAGTCGGAATCAGCTGGATCCAGGAGAATGGGAACTGCATCCAGAGGCGTTCAATCAGCTGACAGACCAGTGGGGAATCCCCATCATAGACTTAATGGCTTCCAGAAACAATCGAAAAGTACCAAGATTCTTTGCCCGCCGCAGGGATCCGTTAGCAGTGGGGGTGGATGCCATGACTCAGAGCTGGCACTTCAATCTAGCATATGTCTTCCCACCTCTTCCAATGCTACCAAGAGTCCTCAAAAAGATAAAGCAATCTCAGTTGATAGTCATTGTAGTGGCACCGTATTGGCCCCGGAGGACCTGGTTCACCGACCTGCAGGAGATGTCAATAGAACAGCCGATCCGGCTGGACAGCAGACCAGATCTCCTCCTGCAGGGACCCATATTACATCACAATCCCGGACTCTTCGCTTTGACGGGATGGCTGTTGAAAGGTCCATCTGGCGACGCCAAGGGCTAGATGAAGAAGTCATTCTCACTATGATAAAAGCTCGAAAAGCCTCGTCTTCCAAATCATACCACAGAGTGTGGCAGTCTTACCTCAATTGGTGCAAGGAGTCTCATTTTCCATTCCTTGAATTGCAGCTACCACGGATCCTTTCCTTCCTACAAAGAGGACTACAATTAGGTCTTAAGCTCAGCTCGCTCAAGGTCCAGGTGTCAGCCTTGTCAATCCTGTTTCAATCTCGTTTGGCGAATGAAGACTTGATACGCACGTTTCTGCAGGGAGTGGCCCATATCGTGCCGCCATTCCGTACTCCGGTGGCTGGCTGGGATCTCAATGTAGTGTTGGAAGCTCTGCTGGATCCACCATTCGAACCATTGTCTTCTATTTCCGATACATGGGTCACCTATAAGGTAGTGTTCCTCGTGGCGATATCATCGACCAGACGGGTTTCCGAACTTAGTGCCTTATCGTGTGCTCCTCCTTATCTCATATTCCATAAAGATAAAGCCGTTCTTCGTACGCTTCCAACCTTTCTACCCAAGGTAGTTTCAGACTTTCATATGAATCAAGAAATTGTGGTTCCTTCTCTATGTCCGGAACCCAAGAATGAGAAGGAACGCAGACTTCATAACTTGGACGTGGTCAGAGCATTACGATGGTATGTGGACAGATCTAAATCTTTCCGAAAGTCGCAGGCCCTGTTTGTTATACCATCGGGCCCTCGTCGGGGCCAGGCAGCCTCAAAAGTGACAATATCAAGATGGATCAGAGAATCAATCAAGCAAGCATACTCTGCGAAGGGAAGATCGGCGCCTGAAGGACTTCGGGCTCACTCCACCAGAGCAGTGGGAGCCTCATGGGCGTGGCGAAACTCTGCTTCCTTGGAGCAGATCTGTAAGGCGGCTACCTGGTCTTCTGTTCACACTTTCTCTAAATTTTACAAAGTTGACACCTTTTCCTCAGCCGAGGCTGCCTTTGGGCGACAGGTGTTGCATTCAGTAATTAAATAAATTTGCAGTACTCTTGTACATAGTTATAGCTCGCTCCCACCCTGCTGTTTGGGACTGCTTTGTTAAGTCCCCATGGTTCCCTGTGTCCCCCTAAGACGACAGAGAAAACAGGATTTTTGATACTTACCGTTAAATCTGTTTCTCTGTAGTCATAAGGGGGACACAGGGCTTCCCACCCTTGTCGAGCTATTGACATTTGGTCTAGTTTTGTTCAGTTTCACTGTTTACTTTCTGCCTGTGTATTTCGGTGATTACGTTCGCAGCTTTGGGACAAACTGAATAGGAAGGTACAGTGTAGGGGGTAAAGCCTGAAGGGCACGCCCCTTAATTAATTAATTTCAAGTGTCCTGCCTCCTGGAGGATGGAGCTTAACCCCATGGTTCCCTGTGTCCCCCTTATGACTACAGAGAAACAGATTTAACGGTAAGTATCAAAAATCCTGTTTTTATAGTATATATAATAATATAGTTTGTGTTATCCTGAAGTGTCTGGAGATGTGTATTTTGCTCTCAGCTAAAGCCATTGAACTTTTATAACTAAATACAATTAATGTCCACCATAAACAATTACAATGGATGTAGTTTAAGTAAGAGAGTAATTAGGTATTTAACCTAAGCCTTTACTCCACTATAGTCAATAGGGATGCACTTTAAGTGGTCTTATATAGGAAATTCTTTTTCCTTTCCAGGTTCATGCCAAGTGGATCATGGATACGGATGTATTTAATGAATGGATGAATGAGGAAGACTATGAGGTTGATGAAAACAAGAAGGTGTCTATTTTCCGCCAGAGAATCTCATTAAAAAATGAGGAGGTAATAAGCAACTTTACCAAATTGTTTTACTTCTGTCATACTTCAGCTACTGCTTAAGGCAAACTGCAGTCTTTGTTGACAATGCTTCAAGCGCTGAAAAACTACTAAACTACTATCACTAAACATTCCCTATCTCAGTTATATTGCATTAGACAAGTGTCACACCTGACTTCAGCTGAATATACTGCCAACATTGTTTTATTCGCTATTAAAGGGGACATTATCCCTAGAAGTTTTTTTTTTCTGCCATGTGTTTTGCCCCCCCCCCATGGGCAAAACACATGGGGGGGGGAGGGTTTTTGCGCAGACTAGGTTTCCTTTTCCTTTAATTGCAATGCCCATTGTCTCCCCTGGCTTTGACCTATTTGTTTGAATCCATCTTCTCGGCATAGAAATGCACAGGTGGATGGACATGTCCCTCAGCACTTTAGTAAAAGGGGATGAAAACACTATATAAAATACAATCCATAACAGTTTATGTATTCTGGTGAAATGTTGCTTTATGTAAATGGCAATGATTGCTGCAGTGCTTGACTGGATTGGGGTGAGTTTAAACAAGAGCAGTCTCCAGAGCAGTGTGTTGCAGTAGTCTGCATGGGATATGTTTTGCTACATGGAACTAGTTACACAACAGGCAGTGGGTTGATCCCTTACATCTACCCTAATATACTTGCACACTATGGATACATTGATCCCTGTCTTTTATTTTGTCATTTTAATCTACTGGTGGCCTATAAATTATACACTTTTTGATATAACTGCAAGTGCAAGGAGCCTAAATGAGATGGACTCTGGTACTTGGCAGAATTCTTTTTTTTTTTTTTTTTTTTTTTTAATGCTGTAGAGTTTGTTACAAAAGTTTTGAAGGATATTCTAATTCAGTAACTCTTCAGCTAGTGATTAAACCACTTGTTTCTCTAGGCTGTGCGAAGTCCTGAGAGGAAGGAGCGAAAGCCTGTTGGAAGTGTTAAAAAAAGAAAGCGCTCTCCTTCGCCTCCAGCATCTGAATCTAAAAGGAAATCTGGCAAGAAAGGGTATGTACACACAAGTTAACATGCAACTAAAGCTTCAAGTCAGAGTTCTTGGGCAAAAACTACACAGCATCTTCTGACCCACAAGGTGGGGTGCAAGTGAAAGCTGGGGAGAGAAGCGGGTGCAGTTGTATAGTCTGCAAATTCTTTGTTTTATTGTTGCCTGTGGTCTAAACCTCTTTAGTTCTCTGTAACTCAAGCCTCTGGAAGCATTGTGCCTAATTAAAGAATTGATTGTTTTGCTTGCTCTAAAAGCCCTGCAGGGACTAAATGCTATTGCTTGTTTTTCCATTATTCAGATTGGTTTATTAGAAGTCCTTTACTGTGTTTTCACTCTTATTCATTAGTCCAGGTGGTCTGTATGGTAAGCGGCGAGGACAGAAAGAAGATGATGAACAAGAGGACCTCACAAAGGATATGGAGGACCCAACCCCTGTCCCAAACATGGAAGAAGTGCTGCTCCCAAAGAATGGTGAGTTGTTGGCACAGATGCTTTCATAGCGTGATGAGTCTGAGTCTGACCACCAAGTAGTCAAGGAAGTTGTCTGGAGAAAGAAAGAGGCTGCTCTGATGTTGTTCTGCTTAGGAAAACATTTAGAAACCTTTCGTAGATCTTTTCTAAGCAGAAGAACATCAGAGCAGCCTCTTTCTTTTCCTGACAACTTCCTTGACTACTTGCTGGTCAGACTGGTGGGAAACTGACCAGCAGGTGGCACTGTTGTAACAAAATTCATTCATATTAACACTACATGTATCTTGGTATTAAAAATAAATACATAATGAATGTGCATTGCAAAAGTGCTTAGAGTAGCCCCCTTATCAATTTTACATTCACTTATTTTAAAGGTTTACTTATCCTTTAAGGAGCACTGGAATAAGACACTCATTGCCATTAAATATCTAGATAAGGCAGAATACGCTAGTTTAGTTCGACACTATATTCTTCTGCTTGAATCTTCACCACAGGCTAATGGTTCTTCATTTATACTACATGTTGCTACATTCTGCCTGTGCTCTAAATACGATTGATTTGCTGTGGTGCGGGGCAAGGTTTATTTACTTTCATAAATGAGTCTGAAATCTATATTCTTTAATTTAGCTCTTACGTTGTCTTTTTAGTAAACCCTAAGAAGGACAGTGAACACACACCTGTAAAGGGAGGAGTGGTTGCAGACCTTGGTAAGCATTTTCTTCATTCTTACTGGTAGTGCTAATTTTACTCAAGCTCATTTAGTCAAGTAAACAGTTGTGTAAAAAAAAAAACTCTTAAAAAAAACAAACCTTGAGCTATTTGATGATTGTGTGTGCCTTTGGCAACATAGAGCATACATTTAAAATGGCTGTAGAACAGTGACCCCAACCAGTAGCTCGTGAGCAACATGTTACTCCCCAACCCCTTGGATGTTGCTCCCAAAGCAGGTGCTTATTTTTGAATTCCTGGCTTGTAGGCAAGTTTTGGTTGCATAAAAACCAGGTGTACTGTCAAACCGAGCCTCAGCCTGTAGGCTGTCCTACCAATAGCCAATCACAACCCTTATTTGGCACCACCCAGGAACACTTTTCATGCTTGTGTTGCTCCCCGACTCTTTTTACATCTGAATGTTGCTTACGGGTGAAAGAGGTTGGGGACCCCTGCTGTAGAAGTACTTTGGGGTACATGACAGTATAAGATCCATTGCTGAATCATCTGCTGGACTCCTGCCAGGCCTAGCTCTAGTTACCAGAGCAATACTATAATTCCAGCCTTCATAACATTCTGTTGATTTCTTGTGTAAAATTTAACTTTTCATACTACTAGCCTAAGAAATGTGTTACCACTAAGTTGAAAGACCCAAATCTACCCAAGCGGCCCCTTTGGAAATCCTTCATAAACCAAGCCCTACTCCTCTATAAACTAAGCAATACTAGGCCTCTTCTCTTTTCAGCTTTCAAACCCCATCTAAAAAAGCAAGTGCTCTCTAAGGCTACATATTTATTGCTACTTTTTATTACTCAACTTTCTATACAGAGACCCTCTCTTATTCATGTTCACGTCTCTTAATCAAATCACGGTCACTAGGGTAATATGAACCCTAGTAACCAGATTGCTGAAATTGCAAGCGGGAGAGCTGCTGAATAAATAGTTCAAAAACCACAAAATTGCAAATTGTCTCAGAATATGACCCTCTCATTGTAGCGTGGGCACAATTACTTGACTTGCGGCACAATGAAACCTTTTTATTCCAATTACAGATGAACAAGAGGAAGAGACCGTTGCTGCTAGTGGAAAGGTAATACAATATACACTTATGTAACATAATAAAATATTAAATTGTATCTTCATACTAAGAGATAGCAAAGTAGACTGGAATTAAAGAGCTGGCGAGCAATTATGTAAATGCCTGTTATGTGAGGCTCTAATGTGTGTGTTACATAAATAACTTGCATATACTTCTGTAGTTTATATAAAGCACATTTAGTATATGGTTGTTGTCTTTGACTGTCCATTAATCCTACATTTATAGGAAGATGAAGACCCCAGCAGGGGAGATCAGAGCAGAATGATGGACAATGGTGAAGATAATGTGACTGAGCAGACAAACCACATCATCATTCCCAGTTATGCAGCATGGTTTGACTATAACAGGTACAGCACTAGGCCCACTTTTTTATTTTTTATTTATTTTTTGAATTTTTTTTGGCTCAAAAAAGGCAGCCCTGTTTTCTGCTTCTTTGGGTCCCACAGACCCTTCCTATACATTTAATGATGTATGTTTTGTTTTTTGTAACTTTGGGTAAAATAATGTGTTATCAACTACAATTGTGTTTTTAATTTGTTGAGGTTGATGCTGTTGCCACTAGAGGGAGCTCTTACTCTAGTTTTATATAAATTGTTCTGGCCAGTAAAGATCAGTGGTTGTCAGACTCTCTCATTTAATTATCCTTTATTTATATAGTGCCAGCACGTTACTCATCCCTTTACATTAATTATAGTCTTACAATAACTTAACAAAGAATGGTTACAGAGCTATAGTTTGAATGTAAATTGGGATCCCTTTATGTAGTAATGACATGGAAATTGTAGTACATAGAATCACCTGAATGCAGTCGAGTAAAAACATGGTCTGCTTGTTTTCCAGCATTCACGTGATTGAGCGCCGAGCCCTTCCAGAATTCTTCAATGGAAAGAATAAATCAAAGACGCCAGAGATGTGAGTACATTACTTTTATTTCAATCATGAACCCAAATAAAGGATATTGTTTGGAGCTCAGTACACTGCTGCTGCTTTGTACTCACCCCTGTTTGACTTGGTTGGGCACCAAGGGGTAACCCTGCTTGAAGTGTAAAATTTACATATATTCTATTTCTGTTCTGTCTGCATGTAACATGTTGCGCCAATGGCTCTTCCAGATACCTGGCCTACCGCAACTTTATAATAGACACATACCGGCTGAACCCACAAGAATATCTGACGAGCACAGCTTGCCGGAGGAACCTTAGTGGAGATGTCTGTGCTGTAATGAGGTAAGTTAAAACAC
Source organism: Xenopus laevis (assembly GCF_017654675.1). NCBI lineage: Eukaryota > Metazoa > Chordata > Amphibia > Anura > Pipidae > Xenopus > Xenopus laevis. The sequence goes on along the minus strand of NC_054382.1, from coordinate 3,247,415 downwards.
ACATGTGTTTTTCACAGTGGGAGAGTTGCGTGGCAGTGCTTGATGTGCATTGTGCTCTGTTTTAGGGCTCATGCTTTTCTAGAGCAGTGGGGTCTGGTGAATTACCAGGTGGATGCAGATTCACGGCCTATGGCTATGGGCCCACCCCCAACTCCTCACTTTAACGTGCTTGCTGATACTCCCTCTGGCCTGGTACCTGTACATATGAGGACTCCACAGGTAGGCTTTTTATCATGACCAATCTAACCTGCCCACATTGCTGCTCATGCTAGTGTACTTTGTCTAGCACAGCTCATCTCTATTTCCTTTGCCAACACAGATACCTCCTGCCCAGCAGATGCTTAATTTCCCAGAAAAAATGAAAGAGAAGCCAACCGACCTCCAAAACTTTGGCTTACGGACAGAAATCTATTCAAAGAAGACTTTAGCCAAGGTATGAAGCATCATCCGCCTATTTCATGCTGTTTAGAACTAGGGATGCACTGAATTCACTATTTTGGATTCGGCCGAATCCTTTGAGAAAGATTCGGCTGAATACCAAATCCTAATTTGCATATGCAAATTAGGGTGGGAAGGGGAAAACATTTTTTACTTCCTTGTTATGTGACAAAGTCACGCCATTTCCCTCCCTGCCCCTAATTTGCATATGCAAACTAAGATTCAATTCGTCCTGGCAGGAGGATTTGACCGAAACCTGCTGAAAAAGGCTGAATCCCGAACCGTATTCTGGATTCGGTGCATCTCTAGTTAGAACTGAAGTGGGAGAGTTTAGTAGTCTGTAGGGTCTTTGCAGGTCTTGATGTTTGTATGGATATCTCTCGATTTTACAGAAGATAATTTCTAATTCCTGTACATATTTTTTGTTTTGCACTTAGAGTAAATCTGCCAGTGCTGGGAGAGAGTGGACAGAACAGGAAACTCTGCTGCTCCTAGAGGTGAGTTTGATAATTGCCTTAGTAACAGTAGACATTGGAAAGCTTTAAAGAACTCTTGAATCGTTGGTGAAATAGTCCTGGTCACAGGTCCGGATTTACTTAGCGGGAACCCATAGGCCCGCTGATGTTCATCGCCTCCCTTTTATTTGTGCAAATTTTAATTTGGACCAGAGCAATGGGGATTGGCGCACTGGAAATTTAAAAGAACTATTTTATCTCCTGCTCATCCCTAGTGTTTCAGAAGCAATGTGGGTGTGGTTGGGCAGCATGCTGCCCAATAAAATCTTGCCGCCATAGGCCCAGACCTTGTTGCCTTTCCTCAAATCCGGTCCTGCCTGATCATGCACGTTTGCAGCCTGGGCCAGACATTAGCATGAAATATTGAAACTACCACCATTTCAGTCAGTAGTTATAAGCAATCTGTGTACTTGATGGGTGTATATGGCGTATATAGCCACTTTTATAAATACTTCGAAAAATCTGGGGGGGTTTCTGCCGCAGACTCTGTGCATTGGGCTCCCATATCATTACTTAAAGGGATTCTGTCATGATTTTTATGGTGTAGTTTTTATTCCCAAATGACACTGCGAATAATTTACTGTACGATGTAAAATTTAATTCCTAACACAACAAGTGTATTTAGTTGTAATATTGGTGTGTAGGTGCATCTCGGGTCATTTTGCCTGGTCATGTGCTTTCAGAAAGAGCCAGCACTTTAGGATGGAACTGCTTTCTGGCACACTGTTGTTTCTCCTACACTGTGTCTCAGTGGGACCTGGATTTTACTATTAAAGGAACAGTAACACCAAAAAATTAGTCTTTTAAAGTAATGAAAATATAATATAGTGTTGCCCTGCACTTGTAAAACTGATCTGTTTGCTGCAGAAACACTACTAAAGTTCATATAAACAAGTTGCTGAGTAGAAGTGGCAGAAATTGAAAAAAGGCTATATGGCACAGGATAAATAATGGATAACACCATTATGTTCTACAGAGTTTCTTCTATCTGCTGTGTAACTTGAGCCTTTTCACCTTTGAATAGCTGCGCAGCAGCTTATTTATATAAACAATAGCAGCGTTTCTGAAGCAAACAACAGTTTTACTAGTGCAGGGCAACACTACATTATATTTTTATTACTTTAAAACTATTTTATTTTTTGATGTTATTGTTCCTTTAAGTGCTGTTCTTGTATCTACCAGGGAGCTTTTATTTGGTTACCTTCCTATTGTTCTGTTGATGGGTTTCTTGGGGGAAGGGAGTAGTGTAATATCACTCCAACTTGAAGTGCAGCAGTAAAGAGTGACTGAAATGTATCAGAGCACAGGTCACATGACTGGGGGCACCTGGGAAACTGTCAATATGTCTGATCCCATGTAGATTTCAATAAAAAAAAGTGTGCTTTTTTTTGAAAAAAACTATTTCAGTACAGAAGTCGGCTGGAGCAACACTATTATCTGATTAATTTAAAAAAATAGTATTACCGTATAATGACAGTATACCTTTAAGCAGCACTTTTTGGGAATGGGGCCTAACTCATTATATCTGAGGAGTAACAGATGAGGGCCGAAATCCGTAAATCTTTAACTGCCATGTGACTTATCCAGAATGCTGCTAACAATGGCCGGTATAGAAATATCTGTTGGCCTTTATTAGACCAACTGTCTGTCCTTGGTTTATGAGGAGCTGCTGCATTCCACCAGATTCCCCTTTCAATTTCACTTTGTTAGAAGGGTTCCATTGAATCCGTGCCCCTGCATTTTAGGGCAATGATAATTACACAATGTCCGTGACAAGTCTGGGAGACCTTCCAACAATGCCATTACTTCCCATCTGACTGGCCCGTTATTGTGTTTATAATAGATACCACCCCCGAGCAAAGGCCTGCAATCTGCATAGTAACTTGTGCAAAAGCACAAACTCTTCATCAGCTAATGACCCTGTCACTGAGGCCCTGACAATAATAAATGCATTAGTCATGTACACAATGACCGCAAATCATTAGGCTACATCAAAGCAGAGATTTGCATATATAGTCCTTAAAGTGACAGTGCAGTCCAATTATAACCGTAAGGCTATTGAACTGTCTTGACGGCAAAACTCAAAAACACACAACAGTTACAGCTGCTTTGTCTGGTTTAGGAGGAGAGGGCAGATTAATACAGCAGTTTAAAGGGAAACTGTCATGGGGAAAAAACATTTTTTTCAAAATGAATGAGTTAATTGTGCTGCTCCAGCAGAATTCTGCACTGAGATCCATTTCTCAAAAGAGAACAGATTTTTTTATATTCAATTTTGAAATCTGTCATGGGGCTAGACATATTGTCAATTTCCCAGCTGCCCCTGGTCATGTGACCTGTGCTCTGATAAACTTCAATCACTCTTTACTGCTGTACTGCGAGTTGGAGTGATATCACCCCCTCTCTTTTTCCCCCAGCAGCCAAACAGAACAATGGGAAGGTAACCAGATAGCAGCTCCTTAACTCAAGATAACAGCTGCCTGGTAGATCTAAGAACAACACTCAATGGTAAAATCCAGGTCCCACTGAGACACATTCAGTTACATTGAGAAGGAAAAACAGCAGCCTGCCAGAAAGCATTTCTCTCCTAAAGTGCAGGCACAAGTCACATGACCAGGGGCAGCTGGGAAATTGATAAAATGTCTAGCCCCATGTCAGATTTCAAAATTGAATATAAAAAAAATCTGTTTGCTCTTTTGAGAAATGGATTTCAGTGCAGAATTCTGCTGGAGCAGCACTATTAACTGATTCCTTTTAGGGCCAGGGCACACTCGGATTCGGGGGGTGAGTTGCCCGGCGACAAATCTCCTCTTCTTCAGGGCGACTAATCTTCCCGAACTGCCTCCCCCCGACTAGAATGTAAATCGCTGGCGGGATGACACTTGGAGTGCTTCGTTTTCTGAAGTTGCCTCACGAGAAAACTTGGGCGACTTCGGAAAACGAAGCCCTCCAAGTGCCATCCCGCCGGTGATTAGGGTTACCACCTGGCCGTTATTTTACCGGCCTAGCCGGTAAAATACCTGCCGGGGCCGGTATTACAAATTTACCGGCAATGTAGCTGCCAGTAAATTTGTAATACAATTAAAAAGAGCCCTCAGCCTGCCCCCAATCCCCTTGAACTTACCTTTTCTTTGTGGTTCGTTTGGTTTCTGTGACACGGCCCCGCCCCCTTTGACATCACGCCCCGCCCCACATTTGTTGCCGGGCGACTAATCTCCTCAAATCTGAGCGTGTGCCCTGACCCTTAGAGACCCCTACCAATTAACCAATGATAATGATGGAGTCCCAGGTCTTGTTGCATGTATGAGGTGCATCCTAGTAGCTCTCTATCCCACGGCTGCATTGGGTCAGTATTCTTTCTTAATCACTCATGTGCCAACATAAACTTTCTTAGTGCCACAATCTGTAGCCAGTTAAGGGGTCTGCAATTTGTATTATGTTTTAAAAGCGGAGGGGAAATCTACACAGAGTATGTCTATTACACTTGCTATACCTTTCCCTGCAAAATCAATGCAATGGTTTAAAGTTGAAAGTTTCTTGTACTGGGACTAAGGCAGATGGGATCAGGATCAATACACAGTGATTTAGTTTTTCATCTATCTCTAGATATAATAAAAATGGCATCTGTCCAAACTGAAGTGGAGCACTGTACCTATATTTAAAGGGGAACTATCGCAAAAATTTAAATTTAAGATCAGCCTACTGAAATAAGAAACTTGCTAAATACACTCAATTAAAAATTCTGTACTGTTTCTGAAATAATCAAGTTTATCTTCACTATTCCTCTATCGGCATCTGTTTCTCTTCATTCTGTCTTCATGCAGCAGTTGGGTGTCAGATATTCACTGACAGTTAGATCCAATATATCTTATAGGGGGCTCCTTTTGCCTAGAAGATGTATTAGAGCTCATTCTAATAAACTCACCAGACATCATGTCTCGCTACATGCAGGATTTGTGCAAAAGGCAGTTATTTTGTTACATTTTGTTTGTGGTTTGTGAGCTCTAATTCATCTGCTAGGAAAGGAGCCCCCCTATAAGATATATTGGATCTAACTGTCAGTGAATATCTGACACCCAACTGCTGCTGAGAGAGGAATAGTGAAGATAAAGATACTATACAGAATGTTTAATTGATTGTATTTAGAAAGTTTCTTCAGTATGCTGAAGCTGATAATAAAATTTAATTTTCACAATAGTTCCCCTTTAATGTGGCATGTGTGTTTATTTATAAATTATTCCAAATTGGAGTTGAGTACCTATATTTAATAAAGTGTGTGTGTATATAGATACACATGTACTGTATATATAGTTGTTTATTTATAAATTATTCCAAACTAAAATGTAGCTTGATTCTAGTTAATGGAATATTGTTCCCACATATTGTAAAATAGCGCTGTAAACTATGTTGGCGCTTTAAAAGTACATGTTAATAGTATTAGAAGTTACTGGGACATAAGGAATTAATCTCCCACCTTCCTCTATGTCTAACAATACTCTCATTGCAGGCCCTCGAAATGTACAAAGATGATTGGAATAAAGTGTCTGAGCACGTTGGAAGTCGGACTCAGGATGAATGCATCCTTCACTTCCTCAGGCTCCCTATTGAAGATCCCTACCTGGAGAATTCAAATTCCTCTCTGGGACCCCTCGCCTTCCAGCCTGTTCCATTCAGCCAGTCAGGCAATCCTGTTATGAGTACTGTGGCCTTTCTTGCGTCCGTTGTCGATCCAAGGGTTGCGGCAGCTGCTGCCAAAGCTGCTTTAGGTACATTATGCTTATTACATATATGCTGAGTGCTTGGATTAATCACAGTACAGCAAGATCAGTCTTGTGCTTAAAGGATAAGTAAACCTTTAAAATAAGTGAAAATAAAATTGATGAGGGGGCTATTCTAAGCACTTTTGCAATTGACATTCATTATTTATTTATTTTTAATTCCAAGATATTAAAGGATACATGTACTGTTAATATGAATGAATTTTGTTACAACAGCGCCGCCTGCTGGTCAGTTTCCCACCAGTCTGACCAACAAGTAGTCAAGGAAGTTGTCAGGAGAAAGAAAGAGACTGATGTTCTTCTGCTTAGGGATAAAATTAGAAACCTTTCTCACATCTTTCCTAAGCAGAACATCAGAGCAGCCTCTTTCTTTCTCCTGATAACAATTAAAAATAAATAAATATTGAATGTAAATTGAACAAGTTCTTACAAAAGCACCCTCATCAATTTTACATTGACTTATTTTAAAGCTTTACTTATCCTTTAAAGTTGGGTGGAAGAAATATTTGTACCATGCAATATGCCGTCTCTTTAAAAGTCTCCGTGTGCAGCAGCTATATAGCCATTAACGACCTTTTATTTAACCCTTCTTACCTGCCAGGAATCTGGTGCCTACTGTCTCTTAATAATCAATGTCCTTGACACACGTGTGCGTGTGTGTGACCCATTTGATTTTCTGGGTATATGACAGGAAAATGAAACCTGCAATGCTATAGGGTAACAGGCATTTTATCTTCTGTTTTTTCCATCTTCTTATTAATTCCCTGGTATCAGAGGAGTTTTCACGAGTACGGGAGGAGGTGCCACTGGAGCTGGTGGAGGCTCACATTAAAAAAGTGCAAGAAGCAGCCAGAGCTCTTGGGAAAGTGGATCCAAACTTTGGTCTGGAAAGCAGCTGTATAGCAGGCACTGCACCCGAGGAGCCGGAGAAGCCAGAGAAGCCAGAGAGGCCTGGTAAGTGGGTACACACAATTGTCTTGTGGAAACATCTCTTGACCCCGTACTGTTGCAGTAATGAAAATCACAGTGTTTATTACTGTATTGTTATTTCTGATATTCTAATAGTACAACTTGATAGAATATTTATCCAGAGGCATTTTAGTAAAACAAAGTACAGGCGCCATTAAAGCAATTTATACATTTTCATACAGAGATACATTGCACTTTGCCTTATACACCCTTCCCCAAATAGGGAGCTGGACAGCCCTTTGGCAGGGAATAGCCCATTGATTACCTATTTGTTTGGTTTGCTTAGTAACATCGGGCATTGGAGATGCAAGTGCAGAGAATTTCTGTAGTTAGCTGACTGCACTATACCTTCCTCGGGAGTATTCTGCATATTGCATGTTCCACGGCACAATAAATAAAGGACGTTTGTACCTGTGTAATTGGCTTTTCATGAATAAACCGAGCCTTATGCACTTTTACACCTTCAATACCTTCCAGACATTGGTTAATATTGGTGTTTGTGTTCCTTCTCTGATTTTAAACACCTTACTTACAAATTTGTTAGCATTTAGATGAGAAAAGAACGTTTCGGGCCTTCAAACAGGACATGTTTCGAGCCTTCAAACAGGACATGTTTCGGGCCTTCAATGCCCTTTCTCAAGAGGGAGGGCATTAAAGGCCCAAAACATGTCGTGTTTGACAGTCAATAAATGAAAATCACAAGCAGTTAATCTGCAGTAGAGTGCTCTCCTTTTCTCATCTAAATGCTGATATTTTGGATGGTCGGTACATCCACCTATAAAGGATTGACGCATTTGTGATAATTGATTCATCCACTTTTTACAAATTTGTTATTGCGTAGGGCTTATGAGTCATCTTTTTTTTTTTGCCTAACCGTCTGTAAGCTTTGTAGGGTTAGACTAACGTAGGCATAAGACTTGGTTTACATTTATTTGAAAAGTTATATTCACTGTTGTGCTTGCATACTGGTATAATTTTGTGGTCGTCTTTTTCTCTATGGTTTAGACTTTATAGCATTCTGTCCCAGTGGCTGCACAGATCCTATCTGATCCCCATTGTAAGCAGCAGTCCTGTCCTGCTTTATGGCAGCTGAGATTCTAGCTATCTGTATAACAGAACATTCTGTCCCAGTGGCTGCACAGATCCTATCTGATCCCCATTGTAAGCAGCAGTCCTGTCCTGCTTTATGGCAGCTGAGATTCTAGCTATCTGTATAACAGAACATTCTGTCCCAGTGGCTGCACAGATCCTATCTGATCCCCATTGTAAGCAGCAGTCCTGTCCTGCTTTATGGCAGCTGAGATTCTAGCTATCTGTATAACAGAACATTCTGTCCCAGTGGCTGCACAGATCCTATCTGATCCCCATTGTAAGCAGCAGTCCTGTCCTGCTTTATGGCAGCTGAGATTCTAGCTATCTGTATAACAGAACATTCTGTCCCAGTGGCCCCTTCACATAGGCATCCAATCTAATGTAGATCAAACTGATATTTGGCTCTTAAAAACCGTTTACTTCTTCCTAGTTTCTTTATGCTGTGAAATTATTTTTCTGTTATTGTAATAGACCCACACTTGCTCTTAAGTGCCACCTTTCTCTGGGATTCAAGTAGCACAGCCTTGGTTTCTCCCATCACAAAATAGCAATGGGATTCAGGCATGTGCTGGTGCCAAACTGGGGTAACACTAAACTGTTTGTTATTTGCAGCTGATGCTCCTGAAGAGGAGAAGATGGAGACTGAAGCGGCTGAACCTGCTCAGCAGGAGAAAGTAAATGTAAGTGACGTGTGATCTACAGGTTGGGAAATCTAGTTTGGGCGAGGTTTGGTTTCCCTCTTTTTAAAATTTCCCATTATTATGATGTTGGTGCAAAACATTTTTGTCATTGCTGCAAGGGGCAACAAACTTGGAAGCCAATGTCATTGTGATTCTATTCTCTCCCCCTCTAGTTTCCTACTAAAATGAGTATGAAGTAGAGATTCACCAAATCCAGGATTCTGTTGGGGATTTGGCCGGATTCATATTCGGCCGAATTCTTGTGTCTGGCCGAACCAAATACTAATTTGCATATCTAAATTAGGGGTGGGGAGGGAAATCGTGTGCCTTTTTGTCACAAAATAAGAAAGTAAAACATTTTTTCCCCACATCTGGACCATAATTTGCGTATGCAAATTAGGATTCAGTACGGTATTCAGCCGAATTTTTTATAAAGGATTTGGGGATTTCAAAAAGTGGATTTGGTGCATCCCTAGTATGAAGGGATGGCTGTTAAATTCAATAAACTTGTGCCTTCAACCTGCTGCTTTCTGACCATAGCATGTTATACTACACAAAAGCCCATCCATTCTTTAATCCTAGTCTAACTTAAAACCTGGATGTGTTTGTTCTTCTATTGCTGTTCCTTGTAGGTTTCCTACTGCTTTTATAGAGTTAAGAACCATCTTCTAATAGGAAAAAATAAAACACTTCAGTAGTTATCTAGCGCTGGTTGTGTTTGTCAGAGCCCATATCACCTTACATCTCTGTATTGTAGGCTTCTGCCTTTGATTGGGTTTAGAACAAACATATCATTTTTCCCGTGTGTTGACAGAATGAGGTTAAAACTGAAAAGGAAAGTGAAGCAGAGAGTTGTGAGAAACCAGAAGCAGAGAAGAAGCCTGTGGAAGAAGATGCAGAGTCTGCAGATAAACAGAAAGCACCAGGTAATTGGAGACTTCTGCTTGCAAACTGAGCTTTTAGGGGTTCTCTGTGCATGAAAATTGCCCTTGTAGCATTAAACTTATCTGTTAATGGTGAAGTCTGCCTGAGTTAAAGGAACAGTTCAGTGTAAAAATATAAACTGGGTAAATACGCTGTGCAAAATAAAAAATGTATCTAATATAGTTAGTTAGGGGCAAAAATGTAATGTATAAAGGCTGGAGTGAGTGGATGTGTAACATAATAGCCAGAACACTACTTCCTGCTTTTCAGCTCTCTAACTCTGAGTTAGTCAGTGACTATAAGGGGAGCCACATGGGACATCACTGTTCAGTGAGTTTGTAATTGATCCTCAGCATTCAGCTCGAAGATTCAAAAGCAAAAGTTATGTCTCTCCCCCCCCCCCCTTAAGTCTCTGGTTACTGCCTGGTAACCAATCAGTGGAAAGCAAGAGAGCTGAAAAGCAGGAAGTAGTGTTCTGGCTATTATGTTACACATCCACTCACTCCAGCCTTTATACATTACATTTTTGCCCCTAATTAACTATATTAGAAATGGTTTTAATTTGCACAGCCTTTCTATTCACCCAGTTTTTATTTTTACTTGGAACAATTCCTTTAAAACCCAATTAGGTACCTCCCTCTGAATAAATGAACCCAAACACTCTTAATACTTTGCTAGGCCAGGCACTAGTAATTATTGTGGGCCCAAGTTGTCCTGTCTCATAAGTACTAAAGACCTGAAGGTTTGTTCCTGTTAATATCTATTTATTCAGTTTTTTTTTTAAAAGGTAAGTTTTATTTCGTTTTAAACATACACACATAACAGACAGTCAAGCAGACCGGTTCATATAGATTATACATAGGTACATAAAATCGGCTGAACGTACAAGTCAACTACAAGCACCATAAAAGAAACATTGCTATGAGACAATAATGGACTTCTGGGATAATCGAACACCCAAGGGACCTCATCAAGAATATAGGATGAGTGGAACCACCTCTAGTATGACCCAGACGGTCTGCACAACCACCGTTCAGTCAGGGAGGTTCGGATCTATATCAGCCCATGAGCCCCATATTCTGTCGAATTTCGTAGGCGAGCCCCTGGATTCATAGGTAAGTTTGTAAAGGGGTAGGGCATTATTAACCAGCCGCACCCACGCTCTAAGAGAAGGGGGTAGGTTACCCATCCAGTGCATTGCAACAGTTTTCTTTGCATAGAAAAGGAGAATACGAAAGGCAATTCTGGGGTATTTGGCCGGGACCAGGTCTTCTAAGACCCCCAACAGACAAACGGAGGGGGTGATAACCCTCGGGAAGTCAAGGTTATCAGCTAGAAAGTTAACCACTCGCGTCCAGAAGTGTAAAATCAGTCGACATTCCCATAGTAGGTGAAAGAAGTCTGCGCCTGGTTGCTGACACCTCGGACAAATGTCAAGGGGGATTCGGCCCATTTGCTTGAGACGTACCGGGGTTATATACACATGATGTAAAATTTTATATTGGACCAACTTATCCTTGAGAGAGATAAGGCCGGTGTACACATTATCTATCGTCTCCTCCCAGTCCTCCTGTGAAAGACCCGTAATTTTATCAGTCCACCACGCTTGAGTAGTCCAGAAAGGGTTTAGGGCCAGAGAGTAGAAGTCGGTGGTATAGCCGGGACACCAATTTGGAAGGGCTAGGGTCACGGAGGGTTTCCTCTATGGCCAGAGAAGACTGTTGGGGGCAAGGGTACCAAATTGGGAGTAAAAAGCATGCCTAAGCTGAAGGTATTGAAATAACAAAAGAGGCGTCGGGTGGGTCTTACGCTGAAGAGCACAATATGTGGGAAACACCTGGGGATCAAGAAGGTCTTGTAAGCATTTAATGCCTCTGTTAGGCCAAAATATGAAATCCGGGAGATATCTGAAGTGAGGGTAGGTATGAGTTACCCCACAAAGGTAGGTTTGGGGACAGTAACGGGGGAGCATGGCCCAAATTTTAAGGGCTACCTGCCAAGATTTGTGAGGGGTGGTCAGAGTAGTTGGCAGGGGACTGTAATCCCTAAGGGAGCGGTATGGAAAATGTCGGAGACCCTTCCCAGGAGGCTACCAGGAGAGCCTGAAGCTGCGAGTTTGGGTTGTACGGGTCCGGATGAAAGCACCAATGCAGGTAGTAAAGCTGTGAGGCTAGATAATATAGATAGAAATTGGGGAGAGCCAGGCCCCCCTCCTCACACGGGGCACATAACCGGGTCCAAGCAATTCTGGGTGTTTTATTATTCCAAAGAAAGGGGATCATGATCCGATTTAGACGCTTAAAGTAGTGTTTAGGGAGGTATATGGGTGCGTTATGGAGCAAGTAAAGGATTTTGGGAAGATAGATCATTTTAATAAGATTGACTCGGCCCCATAGAGATAAAGGTAACTTCGTCCAACGGGCTAATGTGGTGGTCAGATTGGTGAGAAGGGGGTCCAAGTTGAGGGAGACATACTTGGAAACATCTGCCTGGATTGTCACGCCAAGGTATTTGAACTGAGTGGCCCACTCTAGGGGGGTCTCGGCTGGCAAAGGTCGAGGTTGGTCAGGGTCAATGGGGAAGAGAACAGACTTGTATTTATTCAGTTTAACTCACAGCCCTGTCTTATGCCAAAGCCAATAGAATTGTGTGTCCTAAGTTTAAAAGCAAAACAAATCCATGGGCAATTTGCTAGGTTTCATTCAACACTCTTCCATCACCTTGTTTCTTTCATGGCAGCTGCATGTTTGGCATTGATTAGAAAGTAACAGTAGCAGAGAGTCCATGAAAGCCTGAGGTTTTTCAGGAAAAAAAAACATACATCATAGGTTTTAGACTGCAGGACTCTTCCCTAGAGTCCTGGCAAATGTTAAGCCGATTTCACCCAGTAACTGTTCCTGATGTTGCTTTATCGCAGAGGATGACGCTGAAGACAAAGAGAATGAATCCACAAAGGAAGCCGACCCCGCAAAGAAGAAAGCAGAGAATGATCTCTGTGAGGCTAATGTGGCAATGGCCGCGGCCGCTGCTTTGGCTTCTGCAGCCACAAAGGCAAAGGTTGGTTTTCCCCGTGTACATTACCAGTGCGCTATTTTAACCTGGTTAAACTGTATCCCTTTAAAGGATAAGTAAACATTTAAAATAAGTGAATGTAAAATTGATGGGGCTGCTATTCTAAGCATGTTTGTAAAGTATTTTCATGATTTATTTATTTTTAATTCCAAGATATTAAGGGATACATGTACTGTTAATATGAATGAATTGTTACAACAGCGCCACCTGCTGGTCAGTTTCCCACCAGTCTGACCAGCAAGTAGTCAAGGAAGTTGTCAGGAGAAAGAAAGAGGCTGATGTTCTTCTGCTTAGGAAAGATGTGAGAAAGGTTTCTAATTGTTTTCCTAAGCAGAAGAACATCAGCCTCTTTCTAAGCAGAAGAACATCAGCCTCTTTCTTTCTCCTGACAACTTCCTTGACTACTTGATGGTCACAGGTCCCAAAATGACCAGCAGGTGGAGCTGTTGTATCAAAATCCATTAGTACATATTTCCCTTAATATTTTGGAATTTAAATAAAAAAAAGACATAATGTACATTACAAAAGTGCTTAGAATAGCCCCCTCCTCAATTTTACATTCACTTTTAAGGTTTACTTATCCTTTAACATTAAATGCACAATATGTCTTGATTAATAATGTTTGACTAGAATACGACTTAAGTGGAGTCTTTCTGGCTTTCCCACAGCATCTGGCAGCAGTGGAAGAACGTAAAATCAAGTCTCTGGTGGCTTTGTTAGTAGAAACGCAGATGAAGAAACTAGAGATCAAGCTGAGGCATTTTGAAGAACTTGAGACCATCATGGACAGAGAAAAGGAAGCTGTAAGTATCGGTCGCAGATTCCCAGTTTCCCATTGTCAGTGTTCATGTACCATATCTTTAGCATGAGCTGAGAATATCTCTGGTTTGGTCAGACTTTAACACAATTTGACATGTTTCCTGCCGCTCTACAAGGGATACGTGTACTGTTAATATGAATGAATTGTTACAACAGCGCCACCTGCTGGTCAGTTTCCCACCAGTCTGACCAGCAAGTAGTCAAGGAAGTTGTCAGGAGAAAGAAAGAGGCTGATGTTCTTCTGCTTAGGAAAGATGTGAGAAAGGTTTCTAATTGTTTTCCTAAGCAGAAGAACATCAGCCTCTTTCTTTCTCCTGACAACTTCCTTGACTACTTGCTGGTCAGACTGGTCGGAAACTGACCAGCAGGTGGCGCTGTTGTAACAAAATTCATTCATATTAAAGGGATCAAACTAACTTTTAGTATGTTCTAGAATGGATAATTCTAAGCAGCTTTTCATTTCGTCTTCATTATTTATTTTGTATAATTTTTGAATTATTTGCCTTTTCTTCTGACTCTTTCCAGCTTTCAAAGGGGGTCACTGACCCCATCTAAAAAAATGATCTGTAAGGCTACACATTTATTGTTATTGTTACGTTTTATTACTCCTCTTTCTATTCAGGCCTCTCCTATTCATATTCCAGTCTCTTATTCAAATCAGTGCATGGTTGCTAGGTTAATTTGGATCCTAGCAACCAAATTAAAATGCAAACTGGAGAGTTGCTGAATAAAAAGCTAAATAACTCAAAAAACACAAATTCTAAAAAATGAAAACCAATTGCGAATTGTCTCCGAATATCCCTCTCTACATCCTACTAAAAGTTACCTCAAAGGTGAACAACCCCTTTAACAGCACATGTATCCCTTAATATCTTGGGGAAAAATGTATCAATAATGAATGTAAATTACAAAAGTGCTTAGAATAGCCCCCTCATCAATTTTACATTCACTTATTTTAAAGATTTACTTATCCTTTAAAGGACATGTAAAGCCTACATTTTCTACCATGTATATAAGTTGGTCATATCTTCTCCACCCAAGCCACATTATTTGTACTGCCTATACCCCCTTCATCCGCACCAGCTTTTCACCATTTTCTCTCTTGACACATCATCCGTAACATTGACATGTAAGCTGTAAAGTTCATGCAATGCAGATTGCAGGGTTACACAGACACAACATACTTTAATAAAAAGTTCTGCTGGGATTGAGCACTGTAATGGTTAAGCTGAGCTCAGGAGAGGTGGTTAGGAGAAAAAAATAGGATCAGACAGCTAGAGCAGAGTTTCCATGTGAACAAGTAAAGTATCTCTTCATTGGCTGTTAGACTGGAGGGTGTGATTAGTAGTCTGAGAAGAACTGAGCATGCTCATAAATCAACAGCCAAAGCAAATTCCTGAGGGAGGGGCAGAGTGGGTTGGAGGAGGAGAAGGATTTATAAGTGTTTAAGGGGATGCTGCAGCCTTACTGTTAACCTTTTAATAACCATAGTGGCAGGTTTCTAAAGATTTCAAAGAGGCTGTTCACTGATTAGATTTATGTGGAGGTGGTTTACATGTCCTTTAAGTTTCTGCACACGGGGTAGTATTGACTGACGCCTTTGTTTGATTGCACAAATTATTGGTCCTTGTATGGAGGACATAATCAAGATCTTAATCACACGCCCCTCTTCCCCCTATGTCCCTGCTTAACCAATTACCTTCTTTGTTGCAGCTGGAACAACAAAGGCAACAGCTTCTCAATGAGCGTCAGAACTTCCACATGGAACAGCTGAAATATGCTGAGATGAGAGCCAGACAACAACTCGAACAGCAGCAGCAGCAGCAGCAACACAGCCAGAACACTCAGCCCCAAGGGGGACCTGCGGGGCCCAACATGGGTCATGTAGGAGCCCCTAACCTTCCTGGAATGATGGGCCACCAACCACAACAGCAGCCTCCTCCATATGGGGTTCACCATCAGATGCCTCCTCCACACCCAGCACAGCCAGGCAAGGCTATTTCTTTTGTAGAACTGAGGAGGCCTTGCATCTGACATAGGTTACTCCCCAGATATTCACAGGGGATCTGATGTGAGGCCTTTCAGTTAATCCCTAAATTCTGAGCAGCCAGCAGGCTCTCTGTTTTTTTTTTTTTAATTGTGAATTCTGGGTCCTTACTGGGCAAATAACTTTGTTTTAAAAATCACACCTGGCTATGGTTATAATGCCCAGAACAGTATAAATAATACAATATGGGTGCAGAGAATAAAGGGATACTCTCATGGGAAACCATTTTTTTCCAAAACACATCCGTTAATCGTGCTGATCCAGCAGACTTCTGCACTGAAATCTGTTTGTCAAAAGAACAAACCGTTTTTTAATTTAATTTTGAAATCTGACATGGGGCTAGTCCAGTGATCCCCAACCAGTAGCTTGTGAATAACATGTTGCTCCCCAACCCCTTGGATGTTGCTCCCAGTGACCTCAAAGCTGGTGATTACTTTTGAATTCCTGGCTTGGAGGCAAGTTTTTAGGGTCATAAAAACCAGGTGTACTGCCAGTCTCCTGTAGGCTGCCAGTCCACATAGGGGCTACCAATAACCAATCACAGGCCTTATTTGGCACCACCTTTTTTCATGCTTGTGTTTCAACCCAACTCTTTTTACATCTAAATGTTGCTCATGGTTGAAAAAGGTTGGGGACCCCTGGGCTAGACATCAGTTTCCCAGGTGCCCCAGTCATGTCTCTTGTCCTCTGATAAACTTCAGTCACTCTTTACTGCTGCACTGCAAGTTGGAGTGACATCACTCCCCTCCCCATTAAAATCCTTACACAATCCCTTTAAAGGGGAACTCCACAAAAACATAACTTAAAGGGATACTGTCCTGGTAAAAATATTTTTTTTCAAAATGCATCAGTTAATAGTGCTGCTCCAGCAGAATTCTGCACTGAAATCCATTTCTCAAAAGAGCAAACAGATTTTTTTATATTCAATTTTGAAATCTGACATGGGGCTAGACATATTGTCAATTTCCCAGCTGCCCCAAGTCATGTGACTTGTGCTCTGATAAACTTCAATCACTCTTTACTGCTGTACTGCAAGTTGGAGTGATATCACCCCCTCCCCCCCCCCCCCCCCCATCAGCCAAACAACAGAACAATGGGAAGGTAACCAGATAGCAGCTCCCTAACACAAGATAACAGCTGCCAGGTAGATCTAAGAACAGTACTCAATAGTGAAAACCCATGTCCCACTGAGACACATTCAGTTACATTGAGAAGGAAAAACAGCAGCCTGCCAGAAAGCATTTCTCTCCTAAAGTGCAGGCACAAGTCACATGACCAGGGGCAGCTGGGAAATTGACAATATGTCTAGCCCCATGTCAGATTTCAAAATTGAATATAAAAAAATCTGTTTGTTCTTTTGAGAAATGGATTTCAGTGCAGAATTCTGCTGGAGCAGCACTATTAACTTATTCATTTTGAAAAAAATGTTTTTTCCCATGACAGTATCCCTTTAAGCTTTTTGAAAAGTAAACCGAATTTCAAGCAACTTTGCAATATAGATCAGTTAAAAAATATGCAGACTTTTGTGATTTTTCGGACAGTTCCCTAAGCCTAACCCCCTGCTGATCTGTCCGACTACTTTGCTGAGCTGTAACATCAGTGTTTAGTCCCTCCTTCCCTGCCAGGATTTCAAATGATGCAGAAAGAGAAGAACTGTTAGCTGGATTTCAGCATAGAAAATGCCATTTATTTATACTTTTTGAAGAAACTGGTAACTGTGATTGGTATATCACAGTTTCTGTGTTATGTTGGCCTCTTTATCAAATTTCGGTTTGGAAGTCGGAGTTCCCCTTTAAGGATATTAGAAGTTGCCATGAACATATTAAGGCTTTTCTATAGGTCCTGGAACTAATCCTTGTTACAGGTTATTCATGGTTCTTTTGTATTATACCCACAATGTGGTCAAGTTTCATTCATGCCTGAGCTGAGCTTTTCTTTATAGCCTGGAATAACTCCAAGAACTTCCTTGAATGTGTCATGGAGCCCAACTGTAGCTTCAGCCTTGCCTTGTGCCTTCATTGTTCGCTGGCAGACTGGACTGTTATTTTCATTGCGGTCCTGCTGAAGAGAGATGTCCTTTAAAATGCTAATGCAAATTATCAAGACGTATGAGACATTTCTGATAAATGGGGGTCGTCTTTAGTGCAAGTCATAATTCCTTTAGATTTGCCTCTGCTGCGTCTGTTTGTCTTGCTTTGCCTCCTCAAGTACCTAATGAGCTCACTGGCCCGTGTCTGATGGCTGCTTGCCACAGGCAATGCTTCTGTGCTGGCTGCTTGCCCCGCTCCTCTGTGCCGGCGGCTGTAACGCTCCAGCTCTCCTGTCCTCTCAGTGAGGAGAACTCGGCATGACAGGCGCTTGATTCCTCGCAGCAGAGTATTTGACATTTTTACTGCGGCGTCGGCCTTGCTGCTTCCTGGGTGGAAATGTAAAATGATGCATGCTGGCTGCATTGCACTGCGCGGGTCCTGCTTGAGTCCTGAAATGAAACCCGGAGGGGTGTAAATCTTGTATCTCTCTCCTGTTGCTGCCAATATGTGGCCATCAGCATTCATATCAGCCAGCAGCAGATAAGGTTCCCGTCACGGGTGGTTTGAACTAAAAATTAAAATTAAAAATTGAGCATCACGTATTTATCTTTTTCCATATACCTGGGCTCTCTGCTTTGCTTTTTGTGTTGTGCTGCACTGTGAGCTATGACTACCCAAGCGTAAAGTAAAATAACAGCTGTAACTTTTACAGGTCAGATGCCGGGTTCCATGATGACTGGACCTCCCATGCCAGGCCGCATGATGCCTAACATACATCCACCTCCTTCTGGTATGCCCGCTATGCCTGGCACTATGATGGGATCACGCCCCCCCATGGCACCTAACGGCATGTGTAAGCTTCATTTCTCTAACTCTCTCTGGCAGTGTAACACCCACAGCTTCTGCTTCTATTCCCTCGCTGCTTATGCTTCTTAGCTGCTTACCTGAACTGCTTCCATTTTTATTAACCTTTCATAACCCTAAATATCATTCATTGTGTAGTGTAGAACCACAATTCATCATTCTCTCTATCTGTGGAGTTAATAAACCATTAATAATACAAACACCTTTATATTCGAGCAACTGGTTCCATTACTCACATTGTATGAAGAGACATAATGGCCATGAGGGTCAAACGTCCCACCTGGAACGGACAATATCTTTCAAGGGCCTAGAAGCAGCTTCATTAGCCTGGCCCACACTTACCTTTTAAAATGAGTGAATGTAAAACTGAAGAGGGGGCTATTCTAAGCACTTTTGTAATTTACATTCATTATTTATTTTAATTCCAAGATATTAAGGGATACATGTACTGTTATTATGAATGAATTTTGTTACAACAGCGCCACCTGCTGGTCAGTTTCCCACCAGTCTGACCAGCAAGTAGTCAAGGAAGTTGTCAGGAGAAAGAAAGAGGCTGCTCTGATTTCTCAGTGATGTGCGGGCCTACCCAATACCAGCGGGTCAGGCGGGTTCGGGCCGACCTCTCACTCTTCCTCGGGGGCGCGGGTTGAGCTCTTCTCCTGCTCTCCCCGGCCGCCACTGTCAAATTCCGGCTTCCGACTCCCGGATTTGTCATGCGCGGGTCTATAAAAGCGGAAGACGGATGCGGGTTGGGGAAATCCCGTACATCACATCACAACAGAACAGCCTCTTTCTTTCTCCTGACAACTTCCTTGACTACTTGCTGGTCAGACTGGTGGGAAACTGACCAGCAGGTGGCGCTGTTGTAACACAATTCATTCATATTAACAGTACATGTATCCCTTAATATCTTGGAATAAAACGAAAATAAATAATGAATGTACATTGCAAAAGTGCTTAGAATAGCCCCCTCATCAATTTTACATTCACTTATTTTAAAGGTTTACTTATCCTTTAAGCACATTATTTTTACAGGGGATGTCAACCCAAAATAATAAAAGGAAATATCCTTGCACGCAACTTTCCAATATGCAATCGTTCTTTATTCTCACTGGTTTTAAAGTTATGATTAAATGTCTTTGGAACCAGGGATGAAGCTTGTATGGTACTGTAGGAAATAGAGCCTTGCATGGAGAAGACGTGGTTCTCTGGTACATTGTTTCAAGAGTCAGAAGCAGCAGTTCAGAAAGAGACGGATACTATTTTGAATTGCAACACCTTGATCAACAGCCATTTTATTTTGTTAATTTATTTGCAGTTAATCCTGTGCATCGTTGTCATTGAGAATACCGACGTTATTCTAAAGAGGCAACACTTGCAATTAGCCAGGGGAGGAGCTTGCCTCATTTATTATGCCAGGATGGAACCAATCAATCGACTTTATGGGGGGAGTAAACCTGATGAAGGGAAGGTTTGTCCCCCTGAAATGTTGATGTGTGTTATTGGTCTGCTGCTGGCACAATAAGTGTGGGGTGTGATCCTCCCCTGAATCCGTCTGGATCGAGCATCGCTCTTCTCCCAGGAGGCCTGATTATAATGTAATTTATTTGCTGAATGTTAAACAGCTTGTTATTATCTTTCAGATCCCGGCCCCCCACCACCACCGCAGCAGCCGCCTCCCCCTACGGACGGCCAGACTCCTCCTCCCACTGCACCATAGATTAACCACTCGTCCAAGTACTTTTAACCCTGCGAAGAACATTGTCCCCGACTGACTGGTTTTTGTATTCGAGTGATGTGTTTTTATACCGTCTCCCTCTGTTTAATCTCAATATTTGCCCCAATGAAATGCGCAACTTCTTCATCCACAAATATATTCTTTTTATTCTATTCTTTAACTATTTAAAGGAGCGGGCAGAGCTCGTGTCCATTCTTATTTTTTGGGGTCTGGACTTGTTTATTTTTTCTTGATTGGGATTCCCCTTTTATGATTAAAGGGGAACTATCATGAAAATAAAAATTTAATACAAGCTTCATCATACTGAAATAAGAAACTTTTTAAATACAATCAATTAAAAATGCTGCATTGTTTCTGCAATTATCACGTTTTTCTTCACTATTCCTCTCTCAGCATCTGTTTCTCTTCATTCTCTCTTCATGCAGCAGTTGGGTGTCAGATATTCACTGACAGTTAGATCCAATATATCTTATAGGGGGGCTCCTTTCCTAGCAGATATATTAGAGCTCACTCAAATAACGGATTCCAGTACAAACAAAATAATTGCCTTTTGCACAAATCCTGCATGTAGAGAGACATGATTGTCTGGTGAGTTTAATAGAGTGAGCTCTAATACATCTACTAGGAAAGGAGCCCCCTATAAGATATATTGGATCTAACTGTCAGTGAATATCTGACGCCCAACTGCTGAATGAAGACAGAATGAAGAGAAACATGTTATAAAAGAGGAATATTAAGTTTAAATTTAATTATTTCGTAAATAATGTAGAATTTTGTATTGAAGTTTATTTCATTATGTTGAAGCTTATATTAAATGTTCATTTTCGCGATAGATCTCCTTTAAATGAACCATTAACCCTTTCTTTGTTGGATGGTTTTTATAGCCGCGTGTGAACATTCCAGGTCCCTACTGATTTCTCTATGTTCTGCATTAAGATTCATTTTCTTCTTTCTTTGATTTTTTTTTTTTTGTGATGTCAAGTGGGGGCTGAGCTTGCTCTGATGTAACGGTCCCTTCACTGGCCGGGCTTTCTCTTTACCTGACTCTGATCTATGGTACGGACTCTGTTCTGTACTACAACTCCCAGCATCCTTTATCACTAAAGCTTGTGATGCTCTTGTATCTGTACTGCTCTGGATAAAGGACTCTCCCGCTTGCCCAGGCTTGAGTTGAATTCTAGGATCCAGTTTCTACTCGTAAGACTACTGAAGACGTTTTGTTTAGAGGCAGTCGCTGTTTGTCCAGTGTGGGATGTGTCTGTTAGTCTGAAATCTACCTCTTCACTGGCTGTGGAAGCTTCAACCTTTTCCTTTCTCTGTGGCTTTCAGGGGTGAGGGTGAATTATTTTCTCTTTTGAGAACAGAGACTTTGCAGGAAGCTGTAACCTCTGCAACGCGGTTTCACTTAAGGAATCTGCATTTTGTTTTTGAAATCATTCTTACACTGTTGGCAGATTCGGCCTTTAAAAATGAAATCAGATGATGCAGATGCAACGGAAAAATCTTTCTTCTCTCTGATTTCCCTTCGGAACCATTGTACTGTGGGGAGCACCCCCCGTAGCCTCCATCTCTCTCTTTAGCTTTCAGATGGGCAATTACTGTATTGATCATCTCCTGCCCATAATGCATTGTGCTCTCGGTCTGGCTCCCCCTAAATTGCCTTTTATAACTTGGGGTTCTGCTGGTTAACCAAATCCTGGCCAGTTTTGTTTATATGTTAACCTGTTACACGTCTCTCCGCTCCAGATAAATTGTTCAGGAACTCTTGGATTTTATCCGCCTGGATATGTCAAATAAAATGTGGTTTCTTTTGTAGAAAAAAAAAAAACTTCATGCCTGTGTCGTTTTTTTTATTTATTTAGTATATACTGTATATCTAATTTAAAGGGTAAGTATAGTTCCAGTAAAATCCAGCCCCATGCCTCTTGCATAGGTAATTAAGCTGTGCCCCTCCTTTAAAGTTGGCCATACATGAGGTCGCCAAACGAGCAGAACTTTTTCCGATATGTTCACCGGATATCGCATTAATCTGAATGTTCTAGGGACAAACGATTGGATTACAACATGAGAAATCATCATAGGAAGGGTTGCTGTAAGGTAAACACGGGACACGTGGAGCACTGTTGCAGGATAAAAGCCCCACGAAATGCAACAATCCCAAACTATATATTATAATATATATATATATATATATATATATATATATATATATATATATATATATATATATATATATATTTTTAAAGGACAAGGAAAAACAATGGCTAATGATAACTCTATAATGTGTGCTCTACAGATCAATGGGAACCAATAAGTGCTCAAGCGACCTTCTTCTTTATACCCATTGTATCTGCTGCTATAGATATAAAGGGCAACTGACCCGAGAATCAAGAATTATATAGTGAACCACTAGATGGCGCACTGTAGCTCTCCCTCCCTGTACTACACCCTGCTGCATCTCTATACAACTGTACAATTAGATGTTTGTTTTATTTCTACGGTAGGTATAGTTGGTGTAAGGTCACACGGGGAGATTTGGAGAGGAAATTTCAGGCGACTTCGGAAAACGAAGCGCCGCGATTTTTCATTATAGCCGACGGGAAGGCAAGGGAAGCAGTTTGGGGAGATTTTAGCCCAGAAGAAGAGGCAATTAGTCGTCGGGTAAAATCTCGACTAAATCTCCCCGAATCTCCCTGTGTGACCTTACCCTTAAAGGGGATGTTCACCTTCCAAACACTTTTTTCCGGTTTGTTGTTTTCAAATTGTTCCCCATAATTAAAGTTTAATGTCCCTCTCTGTAGTGTTTGTCTGGCAGCTCCGTGATCCGTCTGTTACAATTTCCTACATTTAGTTGATTCTTTTTGTTGATGAGTTTAGTTCATCCGTTTAACTGATCCATTTAGTTGATACGTTTAACTGATTTGTTTAGTTGATACATTTTGTTGATACGGTTAATCGATGCATTTGGTTGATATGTTTAGTTGATATTAGTGATGTGCGGGTCAGGGTTTCCCTGACCCTAGCCCGCGCCTGGCCACACCCGCTTCCGGGGGTCCTTTTATAGACCCACGCTGCCCCGCCTATGACATCATAAAAGGGGCGTGGCAAGCAGACGCAAAAGTATAAAACAGGAAGTTGGATGCCGGTGTTTGAAGGTGGCGGCAGGGAGAGCAGGAGAAGAGCTCAACCCGCCCACCACTTACGGGGAGCACTGCAAGTTGGACCCGAACACGCCCGACCCGCGGGTCCTGCAGGTATCGGGTCGGCCCGCACATCACTAGTTGATATGTTTAATCGATAAATTTAACTGGTACGTTGAGTTGATACGTTTGATACATTTTGTTGATACATTTAATCAAGACATTTGGTTGAAACGTTTAGTTGATGTATTGAGTTGGTATAATTTACATTTCTCAGCAATATCTGTAGAATATCAGTAACTATTGTATCAAGTCTGACAGTTGCCTGTAATGTAACCCAGGGATTCTGCTCAGCAGGGACAAAGATAAGAAATGGATCAACTAAATGTATCATTTTGAACAGGGAAAATTCTTTTATTTCTGCTGATCTGTCTGAAACCAACTGAACTGAAAAAAGTGTTTGAAGGTGAACAATCCCTTTAAATGGAGGGATCCAACTAAACCTTAACTCTGTGTTATTGACAGGCCTCAGCCCAGGGCCCAATCTCTTACAATTGTGTGACGAGGATGAGAGGAATATAAACCCCCATTCACTCGACTCAGTGACATTAAATCAGTGTGAGCTTTCTAATCCTATCCACAATACTATAGAGTGTTAGTAATCTTCATACAGCAACACCCCGACCTGTCATCTCACCTGCACCCACACTCCTAATTATATCTGTACTCTTCTTATGTCTGTAACCTTCTTATACACTTATTTGTACCCCTGGAACTATAGCAGGGTGACACCCCAATGTTTCTATATATCTGTAACCTCGTTATGAGCTAAGGGGGCCCAGTCTGAAGGTCAGTTAGGGGGAGATTTGGGGTGAGTGCTTATTTGTACCCTGGGTACCCCTGGAACTATAGCAGGGTGACTGTTA
The DNA here is from genome assembly GCF_017654675.1 of Xenopus laevis. NCBI lineage: Eukaryota > Metazoa > Chordata > Amphibia > Anura > Pipidae > Xenopus > Xenopus laevis. Next base: position 3,223,383 of record NC_054382.1, on the reverse strand, counting down.
CCCCAATATTTCTATATATCTGTAACCTTGTTATGAGCTAAGGGGCCCAGTCTGAAGGTCAGTTAGGGGGAGATTTGGGGTGAGTGTTTATTTGTACCCTGGGTACCCCTGGAACTATAGCAGGGTGACACCCCAATGTTTCTATATATCTGTAACCTTGTAATGAGCTAAGGGGGCCCAGTCTGAAGGTCAGTTAGGGGGAGATTTGGGGTGAGTGTTTATTTGTACCCTGGGTACCCCTGGAACTATAGCAGGGTGACACCCCAATGTTTCTATATATCTGTAACCTTGTTATGAGCTAAGGGGGCCCAGTCTGAAGGTCAGTTAGGGGGAGATTTGGGGTGAGTGTTTATTTGTACCCTGGGTACCCCTGGAACTATAGCAGGGTGACACCCCAATGTTTCTATATATCTGTAACCTTGTTATGAGCTAAGGGGGCCCAGTCTGAAGGTCAGTTAGGGGGAGATTTGGGGTGAGTGCTTATTTGTACCCTGGGTACCCCTGGAACTATAGCAGGGTGACACCCCAGTGTTTCTATATATCTGTAACCATGTTATGAGCTAAGGGGGCCCAGTCTGAAGGTCAGTTAGGGGGAGATTTGGGGTGAGTGTTTATTTATACCCTGGGTACCCCTGGAACTATAGCAGGGTGACACCCCAATGTTTCTATATATCTGTAACCTTGTTATGAGCTAAGGGGGCCCAGTCTGAAGGTCAGTTAGGGGGAGATTTGGGGTGAGTGTTTATTTGTACCCTGGGTACCCCTGGAACTATAGCAGGGTGACACCCCAATGTTTCTATATATCTGTAACCTTGTTATGAGCTAAGGGGGCCCAGTCTGAAGGTCAGTTAGGGGGAGATTTGGGGTGAGTGCTTATTTGTACCCCTGGAACTATAGCAGGGTGACACCCCAATGTTTCTATATATCTGTAACCTTGTTATGAGCTAAGGGGGCCCAGTCTGAAGGTCAGTTAGGGGGAGATTTGGGGTGAGTGATTATTTGTGCCCTAGAAAAGTAACCACAGATAGGCTATTGTAGATCTATAAGACGTGCTCACTCAAAGAGCAATCATTACCATATTCACACAGTGATATTCTTAAAGCGCTTTCTTTATGTAATATAAATGCATCCACAAAATTACTTCATACAATTAATTTGAATCAAGAATATTTACATATTGGAGAAAAAGACATGTTTTGAGCATTTACATACCACCAATTTGTAACACGTTCACCAAGTCAAACAAGTGAGCAGACACTCTTGCCAGAAATGAGAATCACCCCGACGTTTCGGGAAAAGCCTTTATCAAGGGCAATTCTATCAGGGTGACTGTATGATTAGTAACTGTATTATCTGACTGTATTAGTTATGACCCCAGGGGATCTCCACGCAGAAGAAGCTGGTGAGGAGCGGTCTCGCTGTTGGATGCTCAGACTGTCTCTTGGCCATAGAGTTACACAATTGAGCTGTTTCTCAGTTGTATCTCCGGCCTAGTGACGGTTATTGCTTCAACTAGAGAAGAAATGCAGTGAGAGAGAGAGAATACAGTCTGTGCCTGAGGGCTGACACTCTTCTGTGATTTCCTTCTCTGAATTGGGCTGAAACCCCTCCATATAGAGTTATAGGGACTTTCCCTTCTCAGTAATAAGATCCAGTTCTGCAGTGTTTGCTGCACAATGAATTGGTGAGAAGCCAAGTCAGTATTTCACCACTTTTGGCCTCCAGGGGGTGCTGTGTCATTAGGACTAAGGTACCACTGGCTGCTCTGAGCTGCGTCACTTCAACGGGAAGCCTGGAGCCCACAATTAGTTCTAAAGAACCTCAGTTTGGGGGAAGTTGACCAATCGTTTGCTATTAAAGGGATACTGTCATGGGGAAAAATTTTTTTTTCAAAATTAATCAGTTAATAGTGCTGCTCCAGCAGAATTCAGCACTGAAATCCATTTCTCAAAAATGCAAACAGATTTTTTTATATTCAATTTTGAAATCTGACATGGGGCTAGACATATTGTC